>NC_056733.1:424465046-424495046 GCF_019279795.1 Protopterus annectens | reverse complement strand
GAAAATGAGTATAAATGCAGAACAACCTGACTTTAAGGAAATGCAGGATTTATTGCATGCAGCTGAACAAGTGGGAAAGCCTACTTTGCAATGTGGTTTTGATTCATTAGAAGCTTCTTGTAGAGCAGCAGTTACAGGATCTGTGATTCGAAGGCATGCTTGGTTAAAAGAACGAAGTTTACCAGATCATGTTAAGGCAAAATTATTGGATGCTCCTTTGCAGCAAGATAATTTATTTGGTATTAAGGCAGAAGAAGTATTAAAGAAAATGGAGGATAAGGCAAAATCTATGCAAACGGTAAAGGATTTCTTACAGGTACAGCCACCACGATTTAGCAGAAATTGGCCTACTAAGAATTGGTCCTTTCCAGTGTCAGACAGGCCACAAAGAGGCAGATATAGACGCCCAAGAGTCAGATCTCAGCCACAAGGTTCTTACAGGCCACGACAGTGGGGTGCTTCTAACCCAAAACAAGGTGAGGATAAGTCACAACCTTACAGGAAACCGTCCCAATGACTTCCAGTGCCAAACTCTTCCCTTTTGGCAGCTCCTTTAGGGGGGGGAAACTAGTTTTTTTTTTTTTCTCAAAACTGGCAAGCAATCACCCAAGACAAATGGGTGCTGAATATTGTGTCTCAAGGTTACAGGTTCCACTTTCACACTTTACCAAGGCTAAAAGGAATGCCAGACCTGCCACAAAAGCAATGGGCAGAGGCACAAAAACAAATTACAACTCTCATGGACATGAGAGCTATTCAAAACGTACCACAGCAGGAAAAAGGACAAGGATTTTACTCAAGACTCTTCCTGGTACCCAGAAAGGACAAAGCCTGGAGACCCATTCTGGACCTTTCCCACTCTAAATACTTACCTGGATGTTCCGAAATTCAAAATGCTGACACTACAATAGCTCCTTCCCATGTTGGCAAGAAAGCTTGGCTTGTTACTGCATGTCCCTATCGGACAAAATTGCAGAAGATACCACAGATTCATAGCGGGTTCAGTGCACTACCAATTCTCTGCACTGCCCTTTGGCTTATCTACTGCGCCCAGGGTCTTTACCAGGTGCCTGGCAACAGTAATTGCATTTTGCAGATAAAAAGGAATTCAAATATATCCATATCTGGATGACTGCCTGATTCAAGCAGAGAGCAAGGACATTCTTCTACAACATCTGGCGTTCGTAAAAAGATTAAGTTGCCTAGGGTACACAGTAAACGAAAAGAAATCCAAAACTAGTGCCCTCACAAGAGATAATATTCCTGGGTGCCAGCTTACATACAATGGCCCAGATGGCTCATCTCACACCAGACAAACAAGGATAACTGACTCCGTATTTTCAATTGATGACAAGTCCCAGCTCCCTGCAAGAAAAATTCTGCAGGCCTTGGGATTCATGGCATCCTGCATTCTACTAATTCCATATGCAAGACTGCATATGAGGAAATTACAATGGTACCTCAAAAGTGTTTGGTCTCAACATTCTCACAGCTTGGAGACAGTAATACCTCTAATTCCCTGCCTACAACAGGAGTTTCGATGGTGGGCACAGGCATGTCACCTCAACAAGGGTCAGCCTTTCACTCTTCCCGCAGCCAGGCAGACTATAACAACAGACTCCTCTGATTACGCCTGGGGAGCACACATGGCAGGAAAATGTTTTGAGGGCAAATGGACCACAGAACAAATGCCTCTTCACATAAATCAAAAAGAGATGTTGACTGTACAAAATGCCCTAACAGCTTTCAAGGACCTTCTGCATCCAGGACAATTTATTATTAAGGACAGACAACACCACAGTGATGTGGTACATAAACAAGCAAGGGTGCACTCATTCTTACCCCCTATGCAGGCAAGCCATGACCTTGTGGAACACTGCTATTAACGTATCAAGTTTATCTGCAAGCACAATTCCTGCCAGGAAAGATAAATACTCTGGCAGATGACCTAAGCAGAAACATCATGGATCCTCACGTGTGGAAATTTAAATCCACAAGTTTTCAGCATGATAATGCAAAAATGGGGGTGCCCGGACATGGATCTCTTTGCCTCCCCACTGAATTGCCAACTACAAAAATTCTGCACAAGGACTTATCACACACAAGCATGGAAAGTGGATGCTCTTTCGTTCAGCTGGAAAAGCCTAAGCGTTTATGCCTTCCCACCACTGCCTCTCCTTTCAAAGGTACTCCTAAAAGCCAGACAAGGCAAACCCCAGATGATTCTGATTGCTCCAGACTGGCCACGCCAGCATTGGTACCCACTTTTAAAGAACTTGGCTCAAGGCCTACCTTGGATTTTGCCTCAAATTCCACACCTTCTGACTCAGCAAAACAATCAGATACTGCACAGTCAGCTAAAAACCTTAAACCTGGCTGTATGGCAGATTCATTAGCCAAACGGACAAACCCTTCCTTTATGCCTAAGGTGGTTTCCAGTGTGGCTCTTAACCAATCTATTCACTTGCCAACATTTTATCCAAATCCCCAAAATAAAGGGGAGAGACTTCTACATTCCTTGGACAAACACAGGCAATTGCGCTTCTACTTGGACAAAACAAAAGCTTTCAGAAAATTTGAACAATTGTTTGTATCATATGCTGCAGGATCACAGGGAAAGGCAATTTCAAAGCAGACCATTTCAAAGTGGGATAGGACACTGCATCCGGCTCTGCTACACACAAAATGGGAAACCTGTACCTAGTAATATTAGACCACATTCCACCAGGGCAACTGCCACTTCTACTGCCTTCCTTGGAGGAGTACCTACCAAAGATATCTTGGAAGCTGCAACTTGGAGTTCAGTGCACACCTTTACCAAGCATTACCATTTGCCTCTTTATTCTAGATCCAGAGCTGGCTTTGCCACTGCAGTGCTGCAGGGCCTCATAGCCACACCAAATCCTCTTTAGAGCCAGCCACCCAAACTCAGCTTTGGGATTCTACTCAAGTGTAATGACTGCAGCAGTGAAACACGATGAACATAGTACAGTTTTGTACCTACCATAAATGGAGATGTTAGAGTGTCTTCACTGCTGCAGTCCAGGTTACCCACTCACCAGCCCCTCTTTCTTATCTGGGACTAACCTATACTACCTATGTGGTGTATTTGCTGGTTAATGAAAGTTTTATTTTTACCTTTTTTGTATGTTTTATTAGCAATATGTATTGCCTACCATTTTTGGGGGCACCTGACATCTGGGGCAAGAAAAACTGAAGAAAATGGCGTCGGCTGCTTCTTGTATACCCCTGGCGCACTGACTTCAGGGAAGAGGTGACAGCAACCGACGCCGGACCAAGACTTTGGAACTCGGGCCGACTGCGGGCCTGCGTTACGGCAGGATAACCCAAGTGTAATGACTGCAGCAGTGAATATGGCTTAGGCAGTCACATTTAGCCGTTATTAAAATCTGCCTATGAAAGTTCTTGGAAAAATGGTGGTTATCGGATGGCTAGTTAAAAATGATGGATTTCAAAATGGAGTCAAACATAAATATCCGATTGAATGAAATTTTATTCACAGTTGCAATGAATGTGGTAAAGAATTTTCGGAAATTTTTTTAGAAGGAGCAACTTGATAATGGTAGAAGATGAATTAACAGCATAAGATTGAGATTTAACAGGTATAAAAGTTGAGGTTTATGTGATACAGTTAGAAGGTAGGAGGCATTCACTTTTTTGTATAGGTGTGTATATTGGATTTAAAGTCTAGTAAACAAAAAATTATTCTGCAGCAATGGAAGAATGTGATTTGTAGTGCTGTGAAAAGTATTCCAGATGTCTTTGATAAAATGTTTAAGAATTCCGTACATGTTAGGTAGAGTACTCTTTGTGGGTAGTGTTTACGCATATATAGTGAATAAAGGAAAAGTTCCTGAGATTCTATGATGAATTTCTTCCAGATATTGCATTGTGAGAAAGGCAAAATTGAGAACCCACCTTTAAAAAAATTATATAAAAACAAGTTTATAAAATCTTGTGGCTTTAATCCCTACATTTGTTTAGGGGAATGGAAAAGAACAGAGTGAGAAAGGAAATGGAAAGGCTTGAAGAAAAATATGAGGAAGTATATGATGAAGTTAAAACTATAGAATGAGAAAATACAAGTGGAAATGGGTGTATATGAATAGAATTAGGTTATGGAAGTTGGGTGATTATGTAGGAAATTTTAAAAAGAAAAGTGAGGTATGAAGAAATAATGGAAACTAACTAAATCCTCTCCTGGATTAGTTTTAAGTAAAAAAGCGTGTTTGTTGACAAGCAAAAAAGGTTTAAAAATATATTATGAAGCATAAGAATTTTATGGAAATTATTGTTCAAGTTCCCTGTGAAAAAGTATAAGTAACAAGAAGAATGAGTCGACTGTGTTGTTGTTGTGTCTTTCGGCTTTTTCCCGGTTAGGGGTCACCACAGCGGAACTCCGGTCTGCTAATGATTGGCAGTAGATTTTTACATGCAGAGTTGCCGTACCTGGCGCACAACCCTCAACGAAGGTATGCCCATTCACGCATGTCTCCACACACAAGACGCTCTAGCTGAGAATCGAACAGGACAACGTCTTACTGTGAGGCGACAACGCTACCGCAGCACATGTCGACTGTGTACAGTGCATAAAATTGAAGAGTCTGCTAAGCATGCTATGTTCTGATTTGAAACTTGTTGTGATTTGAAATGTTTTGGCATAAGCTTAAAAAAGATCATGTGTCTAACTGTTTTAGAGCGCTTAATATGAATGCAATATGTGGAAGTTTATGATATTGAGTATTTATTGCTGTATAGAGTTTGTGGAAGGGCAGATGTAAAAAAATTACTGTATAATATTTTGGATTGTGATACAGTGTGTTAATACAAAAGGGACTGGTAAAATGGATGAGGGGATGAGTGCATACATGAAATATTATAAATTTTAGAAGGTGTAATAAGTGTGTAACATTTTTTGAAAAGCAAAATGTCATAAATACTTGTAATGAAACTCCTGTACTGTAATAATTGCTATTGGATCTTTTAAGTCTACAAGACCTACCACATGCTCAGGCAAATGCAACCTCAGTTTAACATCTCTTCTGAAGGATAGTGTACTCAGGCGTGCAATATTACTTTTATACTGTCCATAATGTAGTAATGGCAAAATTAATCCATCATCTGTTGTGGAAATAGAACTTGCAGCCTTCTGACCTTCCATCGGCAAAAGTGAGTGTGTTACCGGTTATGTCACTGATAGTGGAAATAGAACTTGCAGCCTTTGACCTTCCATCAGCAAAAGTGAGTGTGCTACCTGTTAGGTCACTGGCAGTGGTTTCAAACACGCATTTTGTGTGTACATGCACACACACACACACATATCCATATGTGCACAAACATTTGCACACAGTCTCAGAATATGAAGCAGTGTAACAGGGTTGTTTAAGGTTGTTTCATGCACATTTAAAATGGTAAGTACAGTAGGTATTGCATGCTGGGTTTTACACTGAATAGATACTAAAACGTAACAAGGCTTTGAGTCGTGCTTTCCTGTGTCTCACAACACTGTGTGTATGTACTGGTTCAACTAATTTCTCAGCATTTGTTATTACTTTTGTGTATTCTACATTTCTCATTGCCTTTTCACGAGAAGTATGTGGCAGTCCCTTTTTTTTTTTCCCCTCCAAATATCTGAACTCCTGACAGTTGGGATCGTAATTCATTGTTTTCTCTACAAGTCATTGTGTAGTCTTAAGTTGTTTGTTATAACGTTTTATCATGCAGGTCTTTAATGTCATTGTTCAGTTTTTCCTTTAGGTTTTGTAGGTATCCTTTACACAAAATTGTTATATTCCTTTTCAGTTTTGCTAGTTTAGCAATATTTCACTCTTGCCCTATTTCAAGTATTTTGCATCTTGTCATAATCATCATCCCCTTTTTCACATGGGATCAGGGTGTTGTCAACTGTCGCCAACTGTCTCTCTTCAATGGCACAGTCCTGTCGTCTTAGCTACTCATGCTTGACTGTCCCAGGTCTTTTCTCTTAGAGAGTCCATCCACCTCTGCTGGACACCTTCATTTTCTTTTGACTTCTTCTGTCTGTACCAAGTCGTCTTCAGAATTCTGAGGACATTTCTACAGAAGTTCACAGACTTCACAGCTGTTGGGTGAGGTAGGGGAGAAGTGGCTCCTGAGGGTACTCGTAGTAGTGTGGAGACTAAAACATACCCCAGATGACTGAAGAATAAGCATACAAGTGCCAGTGTTCAAGAACTAAGGGGACGTTCACAACTGTGGGCAGAATAGTGGTATCACACTCCTATTACACTGCATGAAAGCTCTGGAGAAAGTGATTAATAAACATATCCAAGATGGGAAATGAACAGTTTGGATTCAGATCAGGATGCAGCAAACCGAATCAATGTTTGCAGTTAGACTGATAGTTGAGAAGAAGTTAGATATGAGGAGCGTCTCCAACTGGGCATTCCTAGACTTGGAGAAAGCATATGACAAGATCTCAAGAAAGCTGATTTGGGCAGTCCTGCAGTGGTTGGAAGCCCCAGAAACATTGGTAGAATTAGTGCAAGATATGTACAAGGACCCAGTGACTCGCATCTGAATAATGTTCAGTCTTACAGAGGGGCACCCAGTGGGAGTGGGTGTGCATCAGGGTTCAGCTCTGATTCCACTGTTGTTTATATTGGTGATGGACTTCTTTAGCAAACTGATTGGAAGGGACATATCAATTAAATTGCTGTATGTAGATGATGTAGCATTGCAGACAGACTCTCTAAGCAAGAACTTCAGCAAAGGGTAGGGGAGTGGAATGCAAAACTAACATCATGGGATGAAACTGAGAACAGATAAAGGCAGTTGTAATGGCAGCAAAAGGGCAAAATCAGAAGCAGCTAAGAATTCAGATAGAAGGCAACGTAGTGGAACGGGTTAACAGCTTCAAGTATCTGTGAAGGATGGTTGAGGAGAAGGCAAGTCTGAATGAGGAGGTCAAAGCTAAAATCAGAGGGGCTGCAGCCAACTGGTACAGTGTCCATAGTAGTGTATGACAGAAGAATGCCAAAGAAGCTGAAAAGTAAGGTGTACAAAACAGTGGTGAGACCAGTGCTACTGTTTGGTACAGAAACCTGAGTAGTAAAGGCAGAGCAGTTGAGGAAGCTAGAGGTAATGGAGATGAAATACCTGAGGTGGGTGGTAGGCTGCACATTGTGGGACAGATGAAGATATGAGGACATAAGAGCAGACGACAAAGTAGCTCTAATTGTAGAAAAGGTCAAAAGAGAACAGAATACGATGGTTCAGGCACATGTGCAGGAAAGCAGAAAATCTGCAGAAGATTTGGGAGAGAGGAAGAAGGCAAGAGGAAACGAGGGCATCCAGCAGAAAGGTGGATGGATTGTGCGAGAGAAGTCCTGCGACAGTTGGACATGAGTGTCGAAGGAGGTAGGAGAGTGGCACTGAATAGCCAGAGATTGTGACAAGTGACCCTACACTCCAACCCCATGTAGAAAATGGAAAAAGGGGGGTTGATGATGATGAGTCCCAGACTTCCTTTTGGCCTCATTAATGTTTCTCTGTGGTTGGTTTTACTGGACCTCAGTGTCAGAATTGACTAGTAGTATTTGGCCTTTGTTAAAGAATTCCTCTCTGTTATGAAGGAGTTCATATTGAGAAAACTGTTTTACACAGCTGACCATTTATGGTCATACTCTGGACTTTGTTTTCCTACTGGGGATTGAAGAAGAATGACTTTGACAGCTGCTTCCTCTGTTTGCTCTGCCCAGTGCAGGGACATTAACTCAGCAGTACCTGAGCTTTTTATTCTTGTTTTGTTAGTTCATCTTTCTCACTGCAGCATCAAAGGTGGTGGTAGAGGTGGTTCATGAACCTTTTAGGAATTATAACATGCCAGTATTGTGCCTGGTACGTTTTTAGTGTAGACAAGCTGTGCTTTGTGCGAGGTGTGTGTGTGATCTAGCATTATTATCGATGCTAAGCTGTCTTTGAAGAACCAGGTTTCAGCTGTTGTCAGATTTCATTTCCACTTTTGGAAAATCTTCCTGACGAGGCATTTCATTTCATTTTCTGACTTTCCTGTAGTGGTGCATGCACTTTTCTCCTTTTTGAACTGTTGCTGTGCTCATTATCTCGAGATTGCAGACATGGAACTTTTTTACCTGCAGCTGCTTTCAAACTTTGCAGTTGAGTACTAATTGGGATATAACTAGTCCTGTGGAACTTGCACTTTTGCTGTATTTTAAACAGCAAGTTATTTACATGGTTCTTAAGATGATATTCCTATCCCTTCATATCTTGTGTCCTCCCATCTGCAGTAGCTTTTATCCTGATTATAGGCTGACTTGTTCTCTTAGCTCAACCTCCCCAGGTTTGCTGGTATTTCCCTTCTCTGTCCCCTTTTTCATTAGTAAATTCTTAATATGTGTGATTTATACCATTTTTTTTTCTTCTCTTGGTTTGTAACTGTTTTTGTTGTAGCTATTTTTGTATGTTTTGAGTATTTGCAATGCTTGGTTACATGCAGTTAAATGACTTTGAAATTGAGATGCATTACTTGGTTTTTTTTACGCCTCAACCCTTATCTGTATATTTTTCTTATTTTTGCTTCAGAATGTAAACTGTCAATAAAAATAGCCAAACACCAAACTGTCTGGATGGGGTTATTGGGGTTTTATGGAATCTTTGGTAACTTGTAGATGTAAAGAATTTTTTTGACAAGTAAAGCAAAGAATCTGCATTTTTGAAATCCATTATAGCCAGAAAATGTTTGACTCTGTCACTGATTATTTCGTTTTGCATGTGCATCAGCTGCCAACTTGTTGATAAAATGCAATTAGCCGACGACTTGTAGTTGTGTGGGAGTAAGTAGATGCTAATTTTTCATAGTCTTTAGAAAAGTAGTGCTTGGTGTATGTGTTTTTGTTGGTTGGTAAATTCTGTGGTTATTCACTTGACAGTTGAAGGCAGATTTTCTTTCACTCTTCTTTGAAACCAGTGAGGTAGGAAGTACTGTAAGGTAACCATTCATTTCTGTTGCCTGATGTGGTCTATCCTGCTATACTGTGGATGTCGAAAGCTGTAAGCCTACTTACTACTTTGCTAGCTTTAGACAGTAATGTGCTGAAGGCAGATAAATATATTTGCTGGTGTTGCTTATCACATCCCCTAAATTACTTTGTGTTCAGTTTCTGAAAATTGTAGATAGTGTGTATTTCTATTTAAAGTAAACATACAACATACCACACCCATAACGTCATGGTCCCTAGATCTGAACCTTATAGTAGCTAACTTCTCCCTAGTCCAAATAAAGTGCGTTGTGTTTGTGTTCAGCTGCTGCTTAATTTTTATCTGCTATTAGCCTGCTCTGAAAACCAAGCTGTCACTTCCTCCCCTGTTGGTAAGACCAGGGTGATGCATTTAAGTCAAAGTGCTTAGGATTTTACATGTGTGTAGTTGCAGATATTCCACCATGCTGCAGAACTTAAGTTTTTGTTTTGATATACTGATCTTGTTTCTAGAATAGTTATTAAACAGGTATACTGATGGATATATTTTATATCTTCCTTGGCTTCCACCATTTCAGGCACGTATTCCCTTAAGTTTATCATGTCACCGAAATGATGACACCTTAGGAGAGCAGCGTCCATTTTATACTGCAGTACAATGACCGCATTCTATAATTTGAATGCATGTTCCTGATGTGGGACTAGATCCCATAGCCTTTGATATTCCCATTACCAGATGTGAATGCTACCTTAGGCACTGATAATGTTCTGTCTACAAGACTGTAGGTTTTTTGAGACGGGGAAAGTCCCTTTTTTTCTAAAAGCTTTGTAGACTTCCAATATTGTCCTACCTCTCTAGTTATAGCAGTAAGATCATTGTGTGTGCAGTGTGCTTGGCCTTTTCATAAGTAACATTTGAAAGTCTCAGAATAATTGTTTTAGTAATGCTCACTGTATTAAAATGCATTGACGTATCATGCTGCCTTTGTGCAGGTAATGCTGCTAATGTTTCAGTGCTAGGTGACAGAAGATCCATTAAGAAAAGATTCTTGCAAGCATTAGTATGGTTGGTTGAACTCTTACTCAGATATACTCTCTTACTGACTATATTTTAAAAGTATTAAGTTAATACCTCTTTTTTTGAATAAATTGCTATTTGCATACTTTGGACGCTTTGCATTTTTTTCTTTACTGACTTTTTAAAATATATCTTTAATAAGTATGTACTGTGTTGGATGCCTGTGTACAGAAATGGGGATTTAAACTGGTTGCAATGAAACTGTGCATGGTCTGTGTATGATTCATTTGATGCTGTTACTAATACTCCTGTAAGTAATCTTATGTAGATAATGCCAAGTTCATAGATTCATAGATTAGTACTAAGCTAACTGCCCTTGCAAGCCATTTTAAGCCTAGCCAATTATCCCTTGAGACTCAAACCCTACACCTTGTGTTTGTAAGGCAAACACCTTAACCATTAGGCCACCCTCCCAACCCTTGTTATCAGAATAATTTGCTGAAGTCCTAAAAAGTGCACTCCTTGACACTTCAGTTACAGGACGCTCTGGTTCTTTTTTTTTTTTTTTTTAATGCAGTATTTGGTGGTAAACTAAAGTGCTGGAACAACAAGAGGAACACCTACCAACTGTTCCATGTTTTTACACAGGAAGTGTGTCATGTAGGAAATATAAATGGATTGCTGTCCAACAACCTTCTTTGCTAGATAATTTAAATTAAAGCTTTTTTTAACATTTTTAATCTGTTCCTAAATACTACTTCATCTTATCGTACCCACATAAGTATGGAAATTAAGTTCATTAAAACCATTCATTACCTATAAACTGCTGCAATGTGGAGGTTGAAAGTGGACTTTGACAAAAATGTGCAGTGATACACATTTTTTACTGTGATACACATTTTTTACTGAAAATGGATTCACACTTTAAAGCTACATTTAGTATTCATTGTTTGTTTTTAGGAGAATCTAAATGTGCCAGTGGATGTCTTTTATTTTTCTCAGATTTTTTGCTTTATGTGGACTTGTTAGAAGGTTAAAGATGATCGATACGACAAACAGAAATTAGGAAAATGTGTACTGTTTTCACGATCATATCCTTGTGCTTACAGCACTCCTTTACAGTAAAATCCAACACTCTTTTGCTGTCTTAAAAAGTGTTTAACTTTTAAAATGTGACACCAATACAGAAACTGGAAATTGGATAACTCCTTTAATTAGTACGTCCAGATGGGCATACTGACATTATTATAAAAGTACGTTTTGACTAATGGAAAACCGTTCCACCTCAGTAGAAGTAAGCATTCTGGACTTTCAAGATGGCTGCACACTGATTTATAATTTCAGCTCTACCAGTGTGGAAAAAGAAACAAAAAATTAACCACCAGTAATTAGTGCCAGCTTGAGCAGGATTCCGTTACTGGCTGGTTAGCACATTTCCTAAATGCTAGCAGAAAAGAAATTTAAAGAACTTGAAAAGGTAAAGAGAAAACATAATCTGGGAAGAATCTGCATCTTATCAACAAAAAAAAGCTGTTCAAGCTTCCGCTTTGGTACAAGAGATGGCTTCTTTTAATTTGTAGAAAAAATAAGTCAAATTTTAATATGAGGTGATTAAATAAACATTGAATGAATATTTCCGTTTAAATAACAAAAGACTGGAAAACAACATAAGAAACTTTAGCTTTTCAGATAAACTGTTTGTCTTTCGACTTTTTCCCGGTAAGGGGTTGCCACAGCGGAACTCCGGTCTGCTAATGATTGGCAGTAGATTTTTACGACATGCCAAGGTGCCAGCTCGACGCCCAACCTTCAATGAAGGCACGTCCATTTATGCACGCATGTCTTTCGAACGCTACCCAACCGCGGGGAGGACATGCAGACTCCACATAGAAGGCACTCCCAAGCCAAGAATCGAACGGGAGAAGCTCTTGCTGTGAGGTAACAACGCTACCGCTGTACCACTGCATAACGCACATTCAGATAAATGCAAAAGTCATATATTGAACTGAAGAAAAGGCTGGCTGAGTATGAGACTCTTCAGGAACAGCTCTTTCAAAAAATTTTAGTTGGAGGACAGTGTGTGCAGCGAGAACCTTAGATTTTCTGCGAGAATCTGGAAGAAACAGATTGTATAAATTTTATGACAGCACAAATAAGCAACTGGACTGGTATTCCACAGCAGGATTTGTTAATGGCACATTGAGTGTATGCTGCAAACTTGGCTTTGACCTGTGTTATTAAAGATGCAGTCAAAACAGCAGTAAGAATTGATCCTGACAAAACTGTGGGAGAAGGGAAAAGTATTACAAATTTTTGACAGCAAAACATTTGTAGAAAATTATTATTCACTGTACACCAGGCAGAAGAGAAGCAAATTTATCCCAGCAATCCAGAAACATTGAGAGGCTGGCATGATATTCAAGTTGTTGTATTCAGCTGTCTTAGGAATACTCTTTCTTGGAGTATCAAAGACCATTTTTGATGTAGAATTGGCTAAAGAGGAAAAGTTACTCCAGCAAAATGTGAGTCAGCAAATAGAGGGGGACTCTGATTTACATTCTTCTGATGATAAAGGTCATAGCCAGTGAAACCTTTTCCAGTGTTCCAAAGAAAAGTGCTTGAGGGACAGAAAAAATGGACAGGTGTTGACGAGAAGAATCTGGAGACTCTTGGGATTTGAACCAGAGCCTAGAATTTCTAGCAGAGCTTTTTTTTTTCAGTCTGGTGCGGCTTCTGCTACCATCAGGGTACAACTGGCAGCCATATCTAATTTTCATATTGGAATTCTTAATTCTAGCATAATGTCTTATAAGCTCTGCAAAGCCTTCATGAGAGGAACATCTCTTCTTAGACCCCCCCCCCCAGCCTAGTGAAGGCTCCACCTCCTCCGTGGGATCTCAATTTAGTTTTGACTTCTTTGATTCTGCCTCCCTTTGAACCAGCAGCTTCTTTCCCTTAAATTTTCTTTCCTGGAAAACACACTTTCTGGTTGCTATTACCTCAGCTAGACGTGTTTCAGAACTCCAAGCACTCTGTGTTCATCCTCCATATATGGTGTTTCTCAAAGATAGAGTTTATCTGAGAACCAACCCATCCTTCATACCAAAAGTCTGTTCAGAAAACAATTTAAATCCATCGATCTCCCCGTCTTTTTTTTTTCCCCAATTATAGCAACAAGGCAGAATATGGTCTTCACCAAGTGGATGTGTACAGACAATTACATTTTTACCTCCATAGGACCAAAGAGCTAAGAAAGTCAGACCAATTATTTCTCTCCTATGCTCACAATAAGCAAGGCCTTCCAGTTTCTAAGGTGACCTTATCCAAATGGTTATCTGACACCATTGCCTTTATTTATCAGCTAATGCATAAACATCTACCAGTAAAACCGAAAGGTCATTCTAATAGAGTATTAGCCACATCTGTAGCCTTTCAGTCTAAATTACCCATAGACTCACTTTGTGTAGCTGCCACTTGGGCAAACCCTCATACCTTTATCTCTCATTACCAAAGTGGATGTGGTTTCCCGGAGCAGGACTTCTTTTGGTTCCACTGTTCTGAAGATTCTGTTCCAATGAGCCACCCGGGGTCTTTAGGTGCTAGGGACGCTGTCCCAAACGGCAAGAATGAAGGCGAGATGGGACAACTTAACATAAAGTTATGTACCTACCATAACGTTCCATGTTAGTTGTCCTTCATCTCGCCTTCCTCCTTGCGTCCCCCCCTCCTTCCTCCTTCCTGGAGGATGAGGATGAGTTCACCATAGTTTCACTGGCTGATTTCCTTTTTCTTGGTTCACAAGCCAGGTAATTTTATGACAGTTTACTCTGATCTGTTATTTTGGTAAATCAGTTTTAGGTTACTGGTTACTTTATATGTCTAGTGTGCGCTATCACAAACTAGATCTGGGTAGCTGACGCTGGGCATTCTGGGACAAGGGTTAGCCTCGAGCCAGTCAATAGCTCTTGAGCTATAGAAGTAGGCAGAGTCTGAGCCGAGGATTGGCTCCAAACCCAAACAGCAAGAAGGAAGGCGAGATGGACAACTAACATGGAACGTTATGGTAGGTACATTAACTTTTTACAACAGTGACGTTGCAAAGAACTGGACTTCCTCCAAAATTGATGAAAAGACGACTAAAACTGGTCATGGAGGCTGCCAAGAGACCTACAGCAACACTGAAGGAGCTGTAGGAATTTCTCACAAGTACTGGTTGTGTACTACATGTGACAACAATCTCCCGTATTCTCTCTCCATATGGCTGGACTATGGGGTAGAGTTGCAAGATGGAAGCATTTTCTTACACAGGAAAACATCCAAGCCAGGCTAAAATTTGCTTTTGGGAGACTTGATGTATTGTTTAGCATGTGGGAAAAAGTGTTATGGTCTGATCAGACCAAGGTTGAACTTTTTGGCCACAATTCCAGAAGGTATGTTTGGCGCAAAAAGAACACTTCGCATCAGCAAAAGAACACCAATCCCACGGTGAAGCATGGTGGTGGAAGTATCCTGCTTCGGGGTTGCTTTTCTTCAGCTGGAACTGGGGCTTTAGTCAAGGTGGAGGGAATTATGAACTGTTCCAAATACCAGTCACATTTGGCCCAAAACCTTTCGGCATCTGCTAGAAAGCTGAAGATTAAGATGAATTTCACCTTTCAACACGACAATGACCACAAGTATACATCCAAATAAACAAAAGAATGGCTTCACCAGAAGAAAATTAAAGTTTTGGAATGGCCCAGCCAGAGCCCAGACCTAAATCCAATAGAAAATCTGTGGGGTGACCTAAAGAGGGCTGTGCACAAAAGGTGCTATTGCAGTCTGACCGATTTGAAGCACTTTTGCAAGGAAGAGTGGGCAAATATTGCCAAGTCAAGATGTGCCATGCTGATAGACTCCTACCCAAGAAGACTGAATGTTGTAATTAAATCAAAAGGTGCTTCAGCAAAGTATTATTTTAAGGGTGTGCACACTTATGTAGCCAGCATGTTGTGTTTGGTGGTTTGTGGTGGGTCTGTGTGTGTGTGTGTGTGTGTGTGTGTGTGTGTGTGTGTGTGTGTGTGTGTGTGTGTGTGTGTGTGTGTGTGTGTGTGTGTGTGTGTATATATATATATATATATATATATATATATATATATATATAATATGTATGTATGTGTGTATATTCTATTGCCCTCTTACATTGTTTAGTTCTTGTTTACCATTGTTGGTAATCTGTTTTCCTTTTTTTTTTTTGTCATACACGCTACTGTAGTACTCATTACCATTGTTGATATTCTCTCTCTTCCCCCCTTTTCTGTACTTTTAATATATAAAATTCTTCTGTCTTGCTGTATGTCTGAGGAAGGACCTTCCACTCTTAAAAAGTGGCTGAAATGTGGGCACAGATTGTCTTTTTCAGACATGCATAATTTCTGCCTCTGTTTAGGCCCTTAACATCTTTCGGAGGATTTTTGGCTCTTGTGGATAGGAAAAATAAGTTTATCCTCAGAAGGTTTATTGCCATCTTTTTTTTCGTGATGCTATCTGTGGGGCTCAATCCCCCAAAATTAAAGCTAAGGAGTCCTTATCAAAGTCTCCTTCTTGACTCTGTCTTCGGAGCTGTCAAGGAAGAGATCAAAATCTGATCCGAAAAACTCTCAAACCTCCTTCCTTTCAGACTCAAAGAAAAAATTAGTGGATCCTATGTCTTCGGATCTGACAAAGAAACCCACGGATCTGACTACTTGAAGGCCAATAATTCCTCTAAGGGCTAGGTATTCCCCTACATATGGTCTAGTGCCTTCCAGGGTTCCCTCCACTTTTTTTGGAAAGGCACTGATCCAAGCCACCTTTCCTTGTCTTGGTCATCCAAGAGTTTGAGGAAGATGTAGATGGAATGATGTTTCTCAGCGCAGTTTCAGATCGGTGTTTTACCAGCTCTTACCCTCTTTGGTCAGGAGGTCCATCCATCTACCGCACCACCACTTCTTGCTCCTTCTTTGATCCCTCTAGTTGCTTACAAGTCCCTGCATTTGAACCTTCCTAGTCTGTTTCGGATTGGATCCGAAGATAACTTGAGTGCACTGGCTGCAACATAATCGGATCTGGATGACTCTTGGTGCTAAAGCTTCCTTGTTGGATCTGAGGCTTTGGAGTCCTCCAAGGGTTTCAAAGCCATCTGTGTGCCTTGTTACTTTGGCAGTGGATAGTTCTGCTCCAACTTCCTGATCGGGGGAAGATTGCTGTTGGGGTGGAGAGAGACAGCGGTCCAGAAGCCTGTCTTCTTTGGGTGAGGTCATTCTTCTTTTTGGATGGTCGACCCTTGAGAAAGTGAAGAGGATATTTTCTGCTGTGACAAGATGTGAAGGCTCCAACCCCTTTCGGATCCTCAGTCTGTTTCCCAGATATCTCTGTGTTTAGAGCCACATCATTTTATGCCACAGGGACAGCCAGCTTGAGACCCCCAGACCACTCTGCAGGGTTTCACGATCTCTTCTGACACTTCCCTGGAGACCCCACCAAGGAAGTCCCTAGGAAGAGAGAGTGCAAGAGGGGGCACTTGGACTCTCCACAGGAGTCTGTCATGGAAGATACTGATTTTCAATAAGGGACAAATGATCCCCATGTTCTTCTCCGGAAGATGCCTCATTTGGATACATCATTGATATCCTGAAGCAGAAAGGTGGTTGGACCTCCAGCAGCTGTTCACTGCAGGAATCAGCATTTCCAGAGACCTTTGAAGCTGGCCCGTTTATCTCCTGATTTACTCCACCTGCCAGTGACCTCATTGATTTGGTCTCTCGGCAGTCATGTAAGGAGTTTGACTCAGTTGAGCCAGTCTCCAAGAGGCCCTATCGGATTCTGGCTCCACTTGGGAAGGCATTTTGGAGTAAGGTGGTGCCCATGGATGCCATGGTCATGGTGGCAGCCACCAAGAAGGAGCTTGCTGAACAAAGTTTTGCTGTTCCTCCTAACAGGGAGTCTAGAATGAAGAACAGGTTTGGGAAGTTTGTCTGTGCATCAGCGACCATCGCTGTTAGGGTGCTGAACTGTTTGGCACATTTTACTAGGTTACAAATGGACTTGATCAGGGAACATCCAAAAATCCCTTTTGGGGCCATTTATTGCTGAGGCTCAATAACTTGTGGCCTCTCAGTTGGCTACTCTCTAATCCATTTTAAATTCATCCTTGAGGTTTATTTCACATGCAGTTGAAGGTGCCTCAAGGGCAGCAAGTCCAGGCATATCCATTCATACCTAGATGTGCTTGTTTGATTTTGGGGAGCCTTTTAAGTCTTCATTCATCAATGCACCCTTTAGCAGTTTTTTTTGATTGTCCCAAAAGTGAGGGACACATTATCCAGGTGTGAGAAGGATGGAAAGACCCTGTCTGCAGTGGACGTATGTTTTCATCCCTGCAAAGGTACTTTTCTAGGAAACAACAAGGTAGCCAGAAAATATGGTTCAGGAAGTCCCAGGACACATGTTGAGAAAGTTACCCTAGAGGCAGAAGGGGGAACTCTAATGGACAACACCACCTGTGGCAGAGGAGGCCCACAAAACCAGGGGTCCAGAGATTTTCTTTGATGGATGCTACTAGTGCTCCTGAAAAGAGGCCCGATTGTCCCCTTATGGAGGCATTCGGGGGTCTATTATCTGTGCACCGCAGAGCGTGGCTAGCTATAACTATTATTTTATATGTACACACACTAACTTTATTTTTTCTCAGTGATCTTCACTGAAATGTTTGTGTTTTTTTTTTGAACCTGTATCTACTAGAAAACTGTATTGAATACTATTTTGTATAGACTAACTAGAAGATGTGTATGCTGCATCTTACTATATATATATATATATATATATATATATATATATATATATATATACTGTTGTACTATCTTACTGCGTATTGCTTGTATTTCTGTGGAGCTTTTCTCCCCGGGCTTCCACTGAAAATGGGCTTCTGGCCCGTTCTGACTTTCCCGGTAAATAAATGTAAAATAAATGCATAAATAAAATGTCTAAGTGCAGAGGATTATTTCCAGAGGTTATATACTTTCCTTTTCCCTCCCATCCCTAACTGTGTGCAAAATTCCCGGTATTCCAACCAGTCAGAGGAAAGCAGCATCCCTAAAAATACAAAAGCTGCTAGAAAAAGAGCCATCCAAGGGATCCCACCAGACTAGATAGAATCTGAAATTAATCAAGATTCTTTTTAGTGCCAAAGAAAACAGGAGACTGGAGACCAGTTTTGTATCTCAGCATTTTGAGCAAGTCTGTTTAACATACAAAGTTTTGGATGGTCATGGTTCAGTCCATTCTGTCCTTTCTGGGCAAGAACTACTTTTATGTGCTCGACAGACCTTCAGATGAGTAATATTACATAAAGATGAACAGGCAATCCAGAAGGTATTTACACTTCTGGCTGGGAGCCAGTCACTATCTTTTCACAGCACTGCCCTTTGGCCTGTCCACAGCCTACAGGTTGTTTACCAAATGAGTGGCAGTGGTAGCAGCTGACCTGAGACTGCAGGGATTCCGCATGTTTCCATGTCTAGATGACTGGCTCATTACCATCCTGACTAGGTATCTACTCTCAATAGCAAGGGATTAGGTACTTCAGATTTGTTCTCATTTGGGGATGACCATTATGAGAAATCTCTGCTACAACCAACTCAAACCTTAGAATTCATAGGAGCAGTCTCCAACACATTTATCAGTGACTGCTTCTCTCCCTGTCTTAAGAATACAGACTGTCCAGATTCCAGGTCAGGAAAATAATTTGCGCTACTAACATTTCAGCCCGGTTGATCCTTCAATCCTTGGAGTCAGTGTCAGCTGCCTTAATTTTAGTTCCTCTGGCAAGATTTCATATGAGAATTCTTCAGTGGATGCTAGCAAACCCAGTGGTCGATTCTTTACCAGTGCATGCCAGCACAAATAAGAATCATTTAGGCATGTAAGAGATGCTTCTCGTGGTGGAATTACTTGGATCAATTTTTACAAGGCTGTCCTTTCATTGTGCATCAGCCAAGGCCATTTGCTTCCCAGATTGGATGGGGGGAGGACAATTTCTGGAGACAACAGTCCAAGGCACTTTGTCCCCGAAGAGGCCAACTTGCATGTCAGTGTCCTAGAGATGAGAGCATTGCTTGAGTTATGGGCCTTCCAGGACACATCCCTTTTAGGAGCAATTGCGATTAAAACAGACAGTATGTTGGTAGTTTGGAAGATCAACAAACAAGGAGGGACCAGGTCTTACCCCTTGTGCCGAGAAGCACTCATTGTGGCAGTGGGTGATCTCATCCAACCACTTTCTCATAGCAGTGTGCATTCTGGGGAAGTCTGTTGTGTTAGCAGACAAATTGAGCAGGTCCATTCTTCTACCTTAAGAGTGGTCCCTCAGCATGAAAGTAGCAGAAATGATTTCCTTCGATGGGGCCGGCCTTGCTGTGTTTTTTGCTTCTCCCCTAAAGAACAAATGCAGCAGCCACTTTTCCGTAATCCCCCCCCTGGGGGGGGGGTCACAGACGAGTGCTCTGCGTCACAGTCGGCTCCCCGGTGTAGTTAATACTTGCATGTCAATTCCCCTGATTCTGAAATTTTTGCAGAAAGCTTCCAGGTTGAAGAGCAAAGTCATTCTTGCACCTTACTGCCCTCATCACATTTGGTTCCCCTTCCTATGGCCTCATCTTTTTTGCCAATCCTGGATTCTGGATCTGATTCCAGACCTCCTTTTGCATCCAACAGATGTGTCTCATCTGGATATTTCAAACCTCAAGCTAACTTCCATTACTAGCCAACCAATGCTATTTTCCCCGTCCATCATATTTTTTATATTCTCATAGACCTTCTATAAGAAAACTTTATCCATGTAAGTGGAAAAGATTAATTTGCTGGGCACAAGAAAAACACTACTTCCTTTTTTTTAGTTCTGATGCATAACATGCGTGAATTTTTGGCATTAATCTTTAATGAGGGGTCTAGCTCTTCTGCCATTAAAGTTTTGTATTTAATTTTCATATTGTTTGAAGTTTTTTTGTTGCCTCTTCTAAACTTTGTAAAGCATTCTTAAGTGGCAGTCTCCTATTGAGACCCCCATATAAAGATCCTACTCCATCATGGTATTTGAACTTGTTATTATAGGCCTTAATTCATTCCCCTTTTGAACCAGCAGCTAAATGCGATCTAAGTTCCTGACCTGCAAAACTATATTTCTAGTGGCCAGTAACTCTGCCAGAAAAATTTCAGAACTTCAAGCATAGTGATCGAAACCTCCCTACTTGATATACTGATAGAGTTGCATTACACACCAGTGCATCTTTCCTTCCCAAGGTGGTATCCAAATCTAGCGTCCATCATTCCATTAATTTGGCAGTATTCTTTCCTAAATTGCAAACAAGGTGAATATATGTTGCATTTATTGCATGTTCACAGACTATTACTTTTACTTACATAGGACAAAATAAATCGGGAAGACAGATCAGTTAGTTTCTTTTGCAGATTTGAAATTGGGCAAACCATTTACAAAAGTGACTCTAGTTAGATGGCTGATGGACTGTATTTCTTTTATCTATAACAAGTCTGGTCTAACCTTACCCAAACTTGTAAAAGCTCATTCATGTAGGTCCATGGCAACTTCTTCAGTGTTTCTGCCCAGAGCTTCCATGGACGACATATGTGTGGCTGCAACATGGGCCAATCTTCATACCTTTTATCACTCATTACAAACTGGATCTGTTCTCAAGAGGTAGAGCAGCCTTTGGCTGAGCTTGCTGAGGAATATCCTTCCTTAAGAGTCCGACCGAGATTTTAGGTAGGTGGGGACTCTGTCCCAGCAGTTGAGTACAGAATGAAAATGGGCAAAATCTGAAGAAGTTATGTACTCACCATAATGTTCCATCTGTGTTGTCCATCTTCATTTTTCCTCAACTCCCTGCCCCATCAACCCCCCACCCTTTTTCACAACCGACTTCTGGAAGAACGAGATATTGTATAGACACCACTGTCCTTCTTGCTGAGCTCCGGGCATAGTTCCTTCTGTAGGATTTGTATGGATTTATGTCTCTATGCATGCACATTGGCAGATATTACTTTATGTAAATCAGAAAATTAAGATCTGAGTATGTTAGGGAAATGATGCATTGTGGGTAACTGAGAAGCTCGAGAGCTTTAGTAATGGCCAAGTTGGATACAAGGTTTGGATCCGAACCCATAAGTTGAGGAAGAATGAAAATGGACAACACAAATGTAATGTTATGGTGAGTACATAACTTCTTTTTTAAGAGTTACCTGATTTTAAAGGATTATTTTAGAGCTGCACAGTTGAGACTCATGAATAATACAGGCAGAAGTTTAAAATTCAAAATGGAAAGTGATGAAGGGGGGGCATTTAAAGAAATGGAGTGGAAAATTGGATGCAGATGGTTACAGAGAATAACTATTATACAGAATATGATTTTCATAAAGTAGCAGAAAATATTCTAAGAACTAAGCCAGTATGAAAATGGAGAAAGGAAATACCAGTAGGAGTGATTGCAAGTAGAGAGACAAGAAAGAGGTAAGAGGGGGCTGGAATTTACTGAAGAAAACTACTAAATAAACAAAGGTATTGGAAGCAAATAACCAAAGAGGGAAAGTTAATAGAGAAGGATAAGGCCAGAAGGACATTTAGACTTCAGGCTAGGAGTGATTTCCCTACCAGGGACTGGTACTAGATTATAGGCAAAGAAAATGGGATAGGGGAGTCTTAATTGAAAGACCTACTGTAGTAGAGTTTTTAGTTGAATCTCAAATATAAGTTGCTGTTAAAGCTATAAGTAGTAGGACATATAAACCTTTGCATATAAGAAAATAAATCTGAGGGGTTGGAAAAGATTGGGAAGAGAGATTGAAAAAGCAGTTTGAGAGAAAATGGAAGGACGCATGTATGACTTCTAAGTAAGTAAGAAAGTCTAGAAAGTGTAGGATCTTTGCTTTGATGTGTTTGTTTAGGTATTTTTATACCCCACGCAGGCATTGAATAACATTTCCTCTGGTAGATAGCAAATGTTGGAGGTATGATGAGGAAGAAAGAGGTAACTGGGAACATATGTTTTGTGAGTGTAATGAGTTTGCAGATTTTACAAATTTCTTACAGAGTTCTCTATGAAATTTTGGGTGAGCTAATGGCTGTAACTAAGGAAAAGATTCTTTTGAAGTTGGACACAGGATCTGACTTGTCTAGGTAGAGTAAGGCTTTAAGTTTAATTATGTTGATTAATTACCAGAAAATGGAAATCAAAGTATAAACTGGCTGTATTTGAAGTATTGAATATTATAAAAGAGATAAAAAAACTGGAAAAATTGATCTTTTGAAAAGGGAAGCAAATTATGTCGAAATAAATGGAAATTGTGGGAAGAATGTATACAGAATAATGTTCAGGAGGTGGAATGAGGTTTAAGGAAGGCAGGAATTCATTAATGTATGTATTGTTGGACTAATGATGGTTACAAAGAAGGAAAAGGTATGTGATGTATAATGTATGTAAATTGAAAAATGTTAATATGGTTCGTTTTCCTTTCTGATAATTTGTGTGCATGTCTTAAGTGAAAATTTAGTAAAGTTGTTGAAATCCTTACTACTTTTTTTCTCATGGTGGACAAACTATATCAAGTCATAGTTCCACTAACAGAGCCCACATCCTATAATTTTAATTAAACTCTTTGCATGAGCAGTTCCATTACCGTATGTCCTAACCTAAACAATTCATTACTGTTATTGTTGCCTTTGCAATGCTTTGTGCTGGTGACATAGAGCTAAATCCCACACCAGTTAACAACACACATTCTGTTTACTCATTGTAGTGCCTTTTCCATTCGCTGCCATAATATTTGTAGTACCTTCAAGAAATGGGTCCAAGCTGATCTGTGGTCTGCAACCTGTAATAACAAAATGCATAGTCACCAAGAATTATCTTAAGCAAGACTTGATCATTCCCATGTATATTCAACTGAAGTATACACTTTTCTTTGACAACAAAATTGGCCAGCAGTGATCCAAATTGTAGGCTAATTCGGATAAGTCCATATTAACTATTTATTATGGTTGTATGTATTCTTCCCCATCTTCAGTGGACACCTGTACAAAATAGGCTCAGCCTGCCCACCACAAACACACACTCTCTTAAATATTTTGGGTGACTTAAATCTAGACTGACATGGGTCATGGCATATTCAGCTGTAGATTTAATTCTGCCTTAGGTCTGATGTAAATTTTATCCTAGGTACAAGGTCATTTCTTTTTAACCACCTGTATTGAATTATCACTCAAGGCATAGGCAAACATAAGTTTATATAAAACATACCATGTTAACATGTTCAGTTACAAGCATTATACATCACAGATTTATTACCTCCAATCTAACATTGCATACATTGGTCAATTCCTGCCTTCCCTTAAACCTCACTCCTCCGCCTCCAAAACATAAGGCCAAACCTTCTTAGTAAGAAAACCACCACGCCAGACATGTTTATTGACATTTGATTCTCAATCTTATTGGGTAAGAGCCCTTTTTCAGTGGAGGCCTGGGGAGAAAAGTTCCAAAGTATTATATAACATTTTAGGAAAAATAATTTTACAGTCTTTAAAAATACAACAAACAAGTACAGTTCAAATTATTATACCATATTAGACATAATGTGAAAACATAGGTTGAGTAGATAAAGTTATATGACAATGATTTAACAGAGAATTTTTAGCCAGTTTATATAGAAATTAAAGGTAAGTTAGTATAATGCAAACAGGAATTGCAATACGAAGTGAGAGAAAAGTAGGTTTTATGCTATATTTAGAGAGAGAGAGAGAGCCAGGGAAGAAAAAAATTGATAGAAGTAAGGGAGTGAGTGAAGAAGGGAGAATAAGGAGATGTAAGGTATGAATAGGTATTTGGCCACATTTTGGGGGTTTAGTTTATCCTGGTGTTGAGAAATAACAGAGACTGGCTTTGGCCAAGAAGCCTTTCAGAATGTTTTTAAAGGATGGGAGAGAGGGTATTGAACTGATGGATAAAGATAAGAAGTTCCAGGCTTAAGCAACCTTGTACTAGTACAGACAGTGCCCAGCAGATTTGACAGGAGTTTTTGGTCATTGGATAACAATGACAGACTAGGAACATATTTGTATAGAATGTTATTTAGTGCTTGACAAGCAGATGGATTCTGGATAAATTTTTAGGTGGTAGGAAGCTGTGTTTTATATTGGTTGATGGGGTAGTTCTGACCAGTTTAGGCTTTTTAATGCTATGCAGTGATGGGTTCTGAAGGGTCTATATTATGTTGTCGAAAGACTAATAAAACAAACACGTCTTTATTGATACATAAATATCAACCTCTGAAACTGACGAACAGTTACGTAAGCAAATGTTTTCCCAGGGGAAAAAAATGCTTGGCCAAAGACGCACAAACCAAAGTTTCAAACCCTACATAGTGGAAGGCTTTTCCCCCTTCACCCCCCTAACTAAATATTCCAGCTCCGAGATAACACTACAGTGGGGAAAAGGGCAAGTCCCCTATGAAGGCAAAGTGATTTTTCTTCCCCCTGGTAAATAAATTTGCTGAAGTGGCCGTTTGGCAATTTCAGAGGTCGATAAAGATGTGTTTGGTTAATTCATCTTTTGACAAAATAACGACCTGGTTCTAAAAGGGGTATTTGCTGCCGATTTAATAAGTTTGTTATAGCATTGCTCATGTTTTGATTTTTGTGATGCTTGAGGATTATTAAGGATGGGAGCACTACAAAGAAGTGTGGGGAGGAGCCAGTGGCAAGTGTAGCTTTGGTCGCGTCAGTGAGGGAGTTTTTGGCTCTAAAGCATCCTTAGTTTTTGATTTTTTTTTTCTTGCGCAATTTTGTGTATGCAGGTCGAAATTAAAATGATCAACTATCATCTTTAATAATTTGCTAATGAGAAGTGCCTTCATTGGTTGTATTATCAAGACAGAGGACTTTAAATTTAGTTTTTTCATGGGAGAGTGATTTGGAAGAAAAAAGTACTGTTTTTTTATATATATAGAGTTGAGGATGAGTTGCAAAGCCATTATTCAATTGCTATTAAAACTTCCTAAGTAATATTTTGGAGGTGCGCCACATTGTTAGATGTGCATATGTGTGGTGTCATCTACATACTGTATTAGGGAGGCCCGTTGTGTGGAGGGTGTTGGTGAGAGTGTTTTAAGAGGAGGGGAACCGGTGGTGAGTGGTAGGCATGGAGAGAGGGTGGAGTGCCATTTTACTGACTGATACGTTTTGGACGGGTAACTTTTGAACCATAGAAGGTTGGGCTGAGAGAGACCTAATGAGGACATTCTAAGTAGATATTTGCTGTGACAAACTGTGTTGGCTTTAGACAAGTCTAGAAATAAGGAGGTGACTAGTATGCAGTTATCCCTAGCTTTATTTTGACAGTGCAGTACTACTATGGGAAGGACAGAAGGCATGTTGTGTGTGAGACAGGAGTTCTTTCTGCAGGAGATGGTTTAGCAGTTGTTTTTGAGTACATTTTCAAGTATTTTGGAGGGAAATAAGATTGCTATAGGTCTAAAATTCTAAAGTTAATAATGTCTGTTTACTTTCCTACCTTGTGCAGAGTGCTATTGTGTGATTTGTAGATTGACCTATGTTTAAGGATTGAGACTAGGTAGGCAATGCTGTCAGCTGCTATTTTAAGATATTCACTTGGAAGGTTATCAGCTGAAGTGTAGAGCATGATTTGAGTTTGTTTTATATAGGATGTGGGCACAGGTTTAAAGGTGAAAGTTGATGTGGTGAAAACGTGGCTGCTGGGCAGGGTTAGGATTAGATGTTAAATGCTTGGATAGAGATGGTATACTGTCTGTGAAATAAGCGTTGAATTGTATTGTTCTCGAGTGCTGAGTTTTTGTGAAAGGGGTTAGGGTTGAATTTATGGTCTGGATGCAAGATTTCTTTAATGGCCTTCCATAATTTTTAGGATAGTTTTTTACTGTTCTGAAAGTTGTTCTAGTTTTTTTGTCTTAATTTGCTTTTTTGTACTCTGCAGCATTCTGAAGTTTGCAAGATGTTGTGGTATTTTATGTTTTTTGCAATTCTTTGCATGCTTTTTTTTTTTCTGTATCCTGCATTAGTATTCTGTGCTTTTTGTATAGCCAAATTTCATTTTTTTTTGTTTAGTCTCTTACTTCTAGGAGTTGCAGGGCTTTTAGTGTATTTGGGAAAGAAAGTTATATTAAATTAATTTACAGCTTCTTCTAAGGAGAGGATTTTTAATAAGTTCCAGTTAATAGGTTAGTAATGAGCATTTCTGGATTAAATTTTGAAAGGCTGCATTGTGTTGTATAAATATGCTGTTTAAGTGGATGTGTGAGGTGTTTGGTTGTATTGATTGGGAGATGATCACTGAGATGGTCGGGCTTTGTACCTGAGGTGTGGTGTATTTGCTAGGGACTGATACTAGGATTTATTCTAACTGGGAATTTGATGTCTTGCTATAATGCCTGGGGCTGTTTATTTTGTTGTGTGAAACAAAATAAGTTCATGCTAGATCTAGGGGAGTTAGTTTGTCCAGCCAGTTGACTTTCACATCACCTAGTAGTAGTATTTCTTGTGGAATTCTCAATATCCAGTGTAGGTTATCTTCCTGTATAGGTGAATTGTCACGAACGGGGATGTAAAGAACAGTAATACATATATTTGTTTATAGCTGTTTAATTTCAGAAATGTTATGAGAAACTCTGAAGAACTAAATTTTGGCACTGGTTTGTTGTAGGAGAGATGTGGTAGTTGAGAAACATTAAACAATATCATCACTTTTGTTTTTTATATG
The DNA here is from genome assembly GCF_019279795.1 of Protopterus annectens. Classification (NCBI taxonomy): domain Eukaryota; kingdom Metazoa; phylum Chordata; order Ceratodontiformes; family Protopteridae; genus Protopterus; species Protopterus annectens. Next base: position 424,468,209 of record NC_056733.1, on the reverse strand, counting down.
GTTATTACGGATGATGATCATATTGCTGGGAGGTGTAATTTCCGAGTAGTTTATGCTTGGTTTAAGCAAAGTTTCAGTTGTGAGAATGTCAGGCTTATGTTGGGTAATCCAGGCATGTAGTTCAGCAATTTTATTTTTTAATGCTTCAAACATTTGTAGCAGCAAAAATTGATTACTGGGGTTGGTGGTGACTGTTGTAGGGTTAGAGTAGTGTGTGGAAGGGAATTGTCTTTATGTTAATTGTGATAGGTGGTGCTTGGATTAGGGTGGATATTGCCTTCTAGAAGGATTTTAGTATGCCAGATAGACAGCAGAATTTGCAAATTTTCTTCATAACATGTTTAGTGACTTGTCCTTTTGCAACTATCTGATAATTTAAAGGTTCTCTGATTACCTTCAGTCACTAAACTTAATAGACAAATCCCAGACTGTCCCTCTAGTATGATGATTAATAAACTACAAGATATTGACTAACATCATCTATAGCTGCATCAATGCTGCGCCTGATTTATCCTATACAGGACAGGCTTTTTACCTCTCAGAAGAAAATTTAAGTAAAGAGGGTAGTTTTATTACTTGGCTAACTACAGAACTAAAACTGCAAATGAAATGGTGTGACGAGAGTTTGGGAAATGTGGAGAGATGATCGTACTAACATTTAATAAACCCAATGAATGCCTAAAATTGTTGTAAAAACATACCTATTTCAGGGAGCTACAAATAGCTAATATTAACACAAACTGTTCAGTGAAAGTCTGTACTTAATATTTTTTTGTAGAATTCCAGAACTGTTCTAACAAAGTACTTTCAATGATGATTTTTTAAATAACATCAGACATTATGCGGCTCTTCCAGCCAAAACTGTCACATTCTATTCCCAGAATCTCATGACTCCTGCTCCCTCAACTCCCCTGCATAAATGCATAGAATGCCCTTCTTTATACTTTCAGAAAATAACTAAAGTTTAAGTTAGAAACTTAATAGATTGACTAGCTGCAATTCACTCTTTCACACAGAACATCCCAAAATACTGTTACTAGGGAGTGCAATCCTTTTGCAATCCAAGTTCCTTCATTTTCAAACCATCAACAGGCTACTAAATGGGAAAACAATCTCACTCCTCTACTGCCTGGACATACTGGAGTACCCCAAGGATCCATACTTGTGCCCCTCCTTTTTATCATATTCACCAACAACCTAAATTCCGCCACCCAATATGCAACTATCATGCAATATGCAGACGACTCCACATTTACCTGCTCAGCCCCTTCTCCCCAAGGACTTCAACAAAAAATGCAAACATCCTTCCTGGACATAGAAACATTCCTCTCCAAGCATCAACTCATCCTAAACCCAAGTAAGACCAAGTTAATAATTTTCACCAGCAAATCATCCAAAATAAGCCCACTACCCCTCAGTATCTGCTCCTCCAATAGAACAAAAATCGACCCAACTAACCAGACTAAACTCTTAAGAGTTGCAATTGATAGACTAAAATTTGACACGCACATCTCCTTAACAATCAAAAAAGTCCATGTCAAACTAGGTACTCTCTTCAGGGCCAAACCCTACCTCACTCACTAAGCCAGACTAGCCACTGCTAGAACCCACTTACTATCTACCCTCCTCTATTGTTCACCTATTTTCACCAGCCTACGCAAAACTGACCTTAATAACCTAGAATCCTGCAACAAAATAGCTAGGTTTGCAGCCAATCACCCCCACAAAACACATCATTGCTCTACTCTCCAGCATCTCAACTGGCTGGAACTTCCCAACCCGTCAACTTTAAACCAACTTACCTTTGCCCACAAAGTCTTCCAGAACCTCAGTAACTGCCCTGCCCCTCTCTAACCTGATCCAACCCAATGTTAACTGCAGTTCCCTTAGATCCTCCGACAAGTTACTGCTAAAAATTACCCAGTCACATAACTATCATGGTGATTCCCTCTACTCCAATAAAATAGCCAGGGTCTGGAATGCTCTACCTCAGAACAACCAAAAGAATACAAACACCTCTTCTTTCAAAAAAAGCCTAAAAGAATATCTCACCAGCAGATGGCTCTGCCCCTGTAATCTCAACTCTGTACTACTATCTTTCACCTCAAACAACTACAGCTGTTTGCCAGTGGAGTTCTTATAAATTCATTTATACTGTTGTAAGTTGTTATAATATGTAACTAGAACTATTTGTGTTATGAATATTGTATTAATGTAATGTTACATTTAACTAATGTATTGTTTTATTGGGCTGTATTAACTGCTATGTTCTTAGTAATTGTTCTGCTTTTATAATCTTGTTTAAAGTTTGTTGATTTATCTGGAGCGTTTCTCTCTGGTCTCCACTGAAAACTGGCTACTGCCCCAGTTGGACAATACCCGGTTAACAAATGTAAGTAAATTAAAATTTGTAAGCTGTCCCTCGAGTCATGCACTATTTAAGCATGCCATGATTATCCCACTTGTAAAGGTTTCTTTCCCTCTACTGGATCTGATTTTAGGACTCTGGCTATTGCCAGTCTTTGTCCACTCATAAAAGTTTCTGTGCGACTGTATCTTGGATTATATCTCTAAATGTGATTTACTTACTGACAGACAACATGGTTCTAAACCTAAATGTAGCACACTAACTGCACCTTGTATACTTACAAGCCAAATTTATAGTAGTGTAGACAGTGGTCATTCCTCTGCTGTATTTCTGAACAAGAAACATGCTTTCAAAGCAGTAGGTCATACATTGTTACTTAGCAAGTTATCAGGTATAGGCCTTCTCAATGAGGTCACGGTTTTGTTCAAAAACTGACAGGAAGAACCTTAAGTGTATTAGGAACTAATATACTGTCCTAAACTAGTGATGTTAGCCCTGATGTGCTGCGGGATCTGTGTCAAGACCACTTTTATGTCCCTATTTATCAGTGATATCCAGTGGGACCTCCTGCACTTAAAGATGTATATTATATGCAGATAACATTGTCATTACAAAATTAGGAAGGGTACCAGTGGTATTTTAAAATCAAGTACAGCTTGATTAGTCTTGACTTTGGCATTGCCTAATTACAAATAAATTGATCATAAATTTACCCCTAAAGCAATATTGTTTGGAGCATAAAATCAAGCAAATATTGCTAACTCAGACCCCTGTAATACACCATTTCCAGTCATG
>NC_056733.1:424347546-424457546 GCF_019279795.1 Protopterus annectens | reverse complement strand
AGGTTATAGGTCACATTAAAGGTGGGAAACTTTTGAAACTATTTGTTGTGGTCTAATTTTTGGTATCACAAAAACCTGGCATTTTATCAGGAGTGTGTACACTTTTTATATCCACTGTATATGTATATATTTTTTAAAACGACATTCCTGTGGTGATGATAGTGTTTCACTGTTGCAGTCATCACCTGTGGGTTCTCCCTGATGACGTTCATCGTGTTACCCTGCTGCAGTTATCACACTTGGGTTATCCTGCTGTCAGGCGGCCCCGCAGTTGGCCTGAGTTCCAAAGTCTTGGTCCAGCATCGGTTGCTGTCGCTTCCTCCCTGACGTCTGCGCACCAGGGGTATGTAAGAGGCATCCAACGCCATTTTCTTCAGTCTTTCTTGCCGCGCAATGCCCGAAGCAGAAGCATTTCGCAAGTGCCGGTCGGCCGACACCTGAGATTTTCGAATCGAATTTCTGTCCGAAGTCTTCAATAAAGCTAAGTACCCCGTTGGGGAACCTTTTCTTGCGTTTGGGAACCTTTTCTTGCCTCAGTCCGATTTCTGAAAAAGTTAATAATTGCATTTCTTGTGGGAAGCAAATACCTCATAAGGACTTCATTCTTATTGTATTCCTTACCTAGGCCCAGACCACGACATCACAGGTTGTCGGTTTTGTGCTAGGTTTAATAAACGAACTGTCAAATGCCGTTTTGACTTCGCACGGCATTACTTTGGTAGGAAATTTAATTATATCATGCTGTCGGAGCAGCCGATGACCGTCATTCTTAAAAAACGCAAGGATAAGGACAGGCAGCCTAGAACCAAGCCAGACTCCGAGGCCTCTGCTGGGCCTGTTGCCAGTTCTCCAGTTTTCAGTGAGGCGCCTACGCAGCCCCTGAAGACATTGGAAAAGGAACCCCAGACAGCTTCGGATTCGCAAGCGGAGTGTACTAGGCCATCGCATCCATCTTCTTTAGGCCCTACCGACACCGGAGCAGAAGGTGATCCCGGTGCAGTAGAAACGCCTTCGGTTTCAGAAGGTGTCTTCAGACCAACTACACTCGCCATAAAATCTTATGCTAAGCAAAAAACTCCTGTAAAATCAAAAAAGACTGTACATCAGTCTCCTGTTCAAGGCCCCATGCCTAAGAAACAGATGCTCAAGATGGCTGAAGATTTGATTTCCCTAATCAGGGGGTTCCCATCCCCCCTCCTGATAAAAGACCAAGACAAGAGGAGGACTATGCTTCCTCTGACCAGGTTTCTATTTCCTCAGATTCTTCTGAGGAACAGGATTACGCTTTTCTCCCTTATGAAGATTCTGATGCTGAAGACTCTATTCCCTCAGCATCTCCCCCTGAAGACTACTCCTTTGGAGAAACTTTACATATCATGAGGGCGCATTTCCACTGGGAAGGCCAGGACTACTCTGATTCTCTGAAGAGGCTCCGAGAGTTTCTTTTAGTACCCCAGCACAGACCACTTGCTATACCTCCAGTCTTGGATATTGTGGATGATGTTTACTTAGTCTAGTCTAAATCTAGACTCCCTACCTCCTGCTCCAGCCAAACCAGACAGATACTACAGACTACTTGACGCACACAAATTCCTTTGCAAAAGCCCTCTGGCTTACCCAGAAACAATTTCCCAGGGTCCCAAAGGGGCTAAAGCTTCTATGGCTAAAAATCCTGTACCCTCTGAAAGGGATTCCAGAGCCCTAGATAGATGGGGAAAGAAGATATACACCTCCGCTACCTTGCCTATGAGAGCATTAAATTGTCAGTTTCACATGCTGAAATATCGGCACTTCTTAATGTCTCAATTAAAACAAAAACTGAGCACACATTCTGAGCAGGCTGAATTCAAGGAAATGCATGATCTGTTGCATGCAGTTGAACAGGTGGGCAAATATACTTTACAATGTGGATTTGATTCATTGGAAGCTTCCTGAAGAGCAGCTGTTACTGGGTCTATCATACGCAGACACGCTTGGTTAAAAGAACAAACCCTACCTGAACATGTTAAAGCAAAATTATTGGATGCACCTTTACAGCAGGATGTCGTCTTTGGTGTCAAAGCAGAAGAGGTTTTAAAGAAAATGGAGGATAAGGCAAAGTCTTTGCAGACGGTCAAGGATTTTTTACAGGTACAACCCCCTCATTTCAGCAGAAATTGGCTAACAAAAAACTGGCCCTTTCCAGCTTCTGACAGACCACAGAGGGGCAAATACAGACGCCCAAGGGGCAGAGGTCAGTCATAAGGCCCTTACAAACCTAGTCAGTGGGGTGCCACTACCCAGAAAGGAGGTGAAGACAGGCCCCAAGCTAGCAGAAGACAAACACAATGACTCAACCCTCCAACTACCAAGCAAATCTCTCTTGGCAGCTCCCTTGGGAGGAAAATTAGCACTTTTTGCAGACAACTGGCACATCATCACAAAAGACAAATGGGTCCTAAACATTGTCTCACAAGGATACAGATTCCACTTTCATACCTTGCCAGGGATAAAAGGAATGCCAAACCTGCCACCAAATCAATGGGCAGAGGCACAAAAACAAATTACAGCTCTCATGGACATGAGAGCCATTCAGCTGGTACCTACACAGGAGCAAGGACAAGGATTTTACTCGACTTTCTAGTCCCCAGAAAGGACAAAGCATGGAGACCCATTCTGGATCTTTCAATTCTGAACACCTATTTGCAAGTACCAAAATTCAAGATGCTAACACTGCAGCAGCTTCTTTCCATGCTGGGCAAGAAGGCTTGGCTAGTAACGTTGGACCTCAAGGAGGCATAACCTGCATGTCCCTATCCGACAAAATTGCAGAAAATACATCCGCTTCATTGCAGGTTCAACCCATTATCAATTGTCTGCACTGCCCTTTGGCTTATCTACTGCGCCCAGGGTCTTCACAAAATGCCTGGCACCAGTAATTGCATACTGCAGACAAAGAGGAATTCAAATATACCCATACCTGGACGACTGCCTTATTCAAGCAGAAAGCAAGGACATTCTTTTAAAACATCTGGCATTTGTCAAACACCTTCTAAGTTGCCTAGGGTACACAGTAAACGAAAAGAAATCAAAACTAGTGCCCTCACAAGACATAATATTCCTGGGTGCCAACTTGAATACAACGGCCCAGATGGCTAGTCTCATGCCAGACAAACAGTTACAGCTGACTCAATACTTCAAAATAATGGCAACAAAGACCCAACTCCCTGCAAGAAAAATTCTGCAGGCCTTGGGATTCATGGCATCTTGCATTCTACTAATAACATTTGCAAAACTGCATATGAGGAAATTACAATGGTACCTGAAAAGCGTATGGACTCAACACAGCCACAGCTTGGAAACAATGATACCACTCATTCCCTGCTTTCAACAGGAGTTTGTATGGTGGGCACAGGCATGTCACCTCAACAAGGGTCAGCCTTTCGAATTACCCACAGCCAGGCAAACTATGACAACAGATGCATCGGACTATGCCTGGGGAGCACACATGGCAGGACAGTGCACTCAGGGCAAATGGACTACAGATAAAAGGCATCTGCATATCAATCAAAAGGAAATGCTAGCAGTACAGAATGCCCTTACAGGTTTCAAGGACCTCTTACACCCAGGAGAACTAATAGTAAAGATGGACAATACCACAGTAATGTGTACATCAACAAGCAAGGGGGCACACATTCCTACCCTCTATGCAGACAAGCAATGACCTTGTGGAACACAGCACTGTCTTACCAAGTTCAACTACAAGCACAATTCCTGCCAGCAAAGAAAAACACATTGGCAGACGACCTAAGCAGAAACATCATGGATCCCCACGAGTGGAAACTAGATCCACAAATATTTGCAATGATAGCTCAAAAATGGGGTCGCCCAGACATAGATCTGTTTGCCAACCCCCAAAACTACCAACTAAAAAAATTTTGTACAAGGACATTCCACCCACAAGCTTGGAAAGTGGACACCCTCTCATTCATTTGGAAAACATTAACAGTGTATGCCTTTCCTCCACTACCTCTTTTAGCAAAGGTGCTGCTGAAAGTCAGATTGGAGAGGCCTCAAATGATACTCATTGCATCAGACTGGCCACGCCAGCACTGGTACCCAATTCTAAAGAACATGGCCCAAGGCCCACCATGGATTTTACCACAAATTCCTCACCTGCTCACCCAGCGAGACAATCCAATTCTACACCGCCAGCTCAAGACTTTAAATCTGGCTGCATGGCAAATTACCTAAACAATCAACTAACACCTCTATCCAAAGCTGTTATGGATGTCATTCTGGAGGCCAGGAGGCCCAGCACCAGGAAAACCTATTCAGACAAATGGAAAAGATTTTGCGCCTGGAACCAGGCTAAAGGCCAAAATCCCCTTGATCCAAACATGCCTCAGATTCTACAATATTTAACTGAGATGTTGCACAACGGACTTTCCTTTTCATCTATTAAGATCCACGCCTCCGCAATTTCAGCTCATTACAACACGGATCCTCCTTTATTTTCACATCCACTCCTAAGACAGTACCTCAGAGGGGCTAAGAACATAAGACTGCCCAGGAGAGCACCGACACCTACTTGGGATCTCAACTTTGTTCTGGAAAAACTTACCCTGCCACCCTTTGAACCAGCTTTCTCTGCTGATTTACAGTTTCTTTCATGGAAAACTGCTCTGCTGCTAGCAATAACTTCAGCTAGAAGAGTCTCAGCGCTACAGGCACTAATGGCAGTTGAGCCTTTCCTCGTTTTTCAAGACAGAGTCTCTCTGCGAACTAACCCTTCCTTTATGCCAAGGGTGGTATCCACTGTGGCCATAAACCAAACCATTCATTTGCCCACCTTTTTCCCAAATTCCCAGAACAAAGGAGAAAGACTCCTGCACTCTTTGGACATTCACAGACAATTACGTTACTACTTGGATAAAACTAAGGCTTTCAGAAACTCTGACCAGCTCTTTGTAGCCTATGCCGCAGGATCACAAGGAAAAGCTATCTCAAAACAGACCATTTCTAAATGGATAGGACATTGCATACGTTTCTGCTACACGCATCATGGGAAACCGGTACCTGCTAGCATTAGGCCCCACTCCACCAGGGCTACAGCTACAGCTACATCAGCAGCCTTTCTCAGGGGGGTGCCAACCAAGGATATTCTGGAAGCTGCAACTTTGAGTTCAGTGCACACCTTCACTAAACACTATCACTTACCTCTATATTCCAAGACTAAAGCTGGCTTTGCCACTGCAGTTTTGCAGGGCCTACTAGCTTCTTCTAACCCTGTTTAACTCCACCACCCATCCTTAGCTTTGGGATTCTACCCAAGTGTGATGACTGCAGCAGGGTAACACGATGAACATAGTACAGTTTTGTACCTACCATAAATGTAGATGTTAGAGTGTTCACCCTGCTGCAGTCCAGGTTACCCTCCCTCCATCCCCTCTGAACTAGCTGGACTTATCCATTCCTTTCTATCCTATACAACCTCTGTGGTGTATTTGCTTGTGACTGAAAGTATTGCTTTACTCTTACTTATACATATATATTTTTATATTGCAACATGTATTGCCTACCTATTGGGGGGACCTGACATCTGGGGCAAGAAAAACTGAAGAAAATGGCGTTGGATGCTTCTTTATGTACCCCTGGCACGCAGACGTCAGGGAGGAAGCGACAGCAACTGACGCCGGACCAAGACTTTGGAACTCAGGCCGACTGCGGGACCGCCTGACGGCAGGATAACCCAAGTGTGATGACTGCAGCAGGGTGAACATTCGAACATCTACATTTATGGTAGGTACAAAACTGTACTTCGTGTTTCACTGTTGCAGTCATTACATTTGGGGTTATCCTGATGGCAGGCTACCCTCAGTCATCCTGAATTCCAAAGTCTAGGTCCGGCGTCGGTTACTGTCGCCTCTTTCCTGACGTCAGTGCGCCAGGGGTATAAAAGATGCAGCCGACGCCATTTTCTTCAGTCTTTCTTGCCGCGCGGTGCCCGAAGCAGAAGCAGTTCGCAAGTGCCGGTCGGCCGACTCCTGAGACTTTCGCGTTCGAATTTCAGATCCGAAGTCTTCATTAAAAGCTAAGAACCCCGTTGGGGAAACTTTTTTTTCTTGCTCCAGACTGATGTCAGAAAAAGTTAATAATTGTATTTCTTGTGGGAAGCAAATGCCTCATAAGGACTTTCATTCTTACTCTATTCCTTGCCTAGGCTCTGACCACGGCGTTGCTAGTTGTCGGTTTTGTGCTAGATTTAAACAACGCACTATTAAGCGTAGGTACGATTTTGCATTACACTATATTTTGGCAGAAGATTTAATTATACAATGTCGTCGGATAGCCATCCAACTACCGGAATTCACAAGAAACGCAAAGAAAAGGACAGGCAACTGAGGTCCAAAACCGACGAGGCTTCCTCTAAGCCAGTTCGCCGGTTCTCAGTGAGGTGCCTTCGCAGCCCCTGACTCCCGCTACGTTAGACCCGCAGGCCACTACAGACTCCCATGTGGAGTCGACTAGGCCGCTGGAAGCTCAAGGTATTGGACCTTCGGAGACTACTACCTCAGATGGGTCTGGAGCCGCTGAGCAGGCACTGGCTTCTGAGCGCGTTTTCAGACCTACTCTATTATACATTAAAACGACTCCAGCTTCAAAGGCAAAATCTAAAGCACCTTTAAAGACAAAGAAACAAGTACAACAGCCTCATGGACAGGCCTCCATGCCCAAAAAACAGATGCTCAAAATGGCCGAAGACTTAATTACTTTGATCAGGAGTTCCCATCTCCCACCTGATAAAAGGCCTAGGCAAGAGACAGAATATGAATCTTCAGATCAGGTTTCCATTTAATCCGATTCCTCTTCTGATCAGGAATACTCTCTTCCTCCCTATGAGGATTCTGATGCTGAAGAATCTATCCCTTCAGCCTCTTCTCCTGAGGATTACTCTTTTGGGGAAACCTTGCATACCATGAGGGAGCATTTCCACTGGGAGAGCCAAGATTTTTCAGAATCTAAGAAAAGGCTCAGAGACTTCATTTTACTCCCACAACACAGACCCCTAGCTATTCCACCTGTGTTAGACATTGTAGATTATGTATTTTCAGAGTCCAGTCTGACCCCTGACTCCTTACCTCCAGCTCCTGTTAAGCCGGACAGGTACTACAGGGTTCCTGACTCTCATAAATTCATTTTCAAAAACCCTGCTGCTGACCCAGAAACTATCTCTCAGGGTCCCAAAGGGGTCAAGGCTTCCACTGCAAAAAACCCTACCCCCTCTGACAGGGATTCTAGGGCATTGGACAGATGGGGGGAAAAGATTTACACTTCTGCTACCTTGGCTATAAGGGCTTTAAATTGTCAGTTTCATATGCTCAAATATCAGCAATATATTATGTCACTGCTTAAACAGAAAATGTTGATAAATTCTGAATGTGCAGAAAACAAAGAAATGCAAGATTTATTGCATGCAGCTGAACGAGTTGGAAAGCATACTTTGCAATGTGGTTTTGATTCTTTGGAGGCCTCCTGCAGGGCCGCTGTTACAGGTTCTGTCATCAGGAGACCTGCTTAAAGGAACAAAATCTGCCTGATCATGTCAAAGCAAAAATTATTAGATGCTCCATTGCAGCCGGATACTTTGTTTGGTGTTAAAGCAGAAGAGGTGTTAAAGAAAATGGGAGGACAAAGCTGAATCTATGTAAACGGTTAAGGATTTCTTACAGGTACAGCCTCCAAGATTTAGCAGACACTGGCCTACAAAGAATTGGTCCTTTCCAGTGTCAGACAGACAACAAAAGGGCAGGTACAGGCGCCCAAGAGGCAGATCCCAGCCCCAAGGTTTGTACAGGTCTAAACAATGGGGTGCTTCTACCTCCAGAAGTGGAGAAGACAAATCACAGCCATACAGGAAACAGTCCCAGTGACTTCCCCCTGCCTGCACCAAGCACTTATCTTCTGGCAGCACCTTTATGGGGAAAACTAGCACTTTTTTTCTCAAAATTGGCACATAATAACCCAGGACAAATGGATCCTAGACAGTGTCACAAGGCTACAAGTTTCACTTCCATACCGTGCCAAGGACAAACGGCTGGCCAGACCTGCCAAAACATCAGTGGGCAGAGGCACAAAAACGAGACTCATCCCTCATGGACATGAGGGCCATTCAACAAGTACCAGAGCAAGAGCAGGGACAAGGATTTTATTCAAGACTGTTCTTGGTACCAAGAAAGGACAAGACCTGGAGACCAGTACTGGACCGATCTATTCTATACACACATCTGGATATACCAAAATTCAAAATGTTGACTCTATAACAGCTTCTGCCCATGCTGGGCAAGAAGGCTTGGCTTGTGACTTTAGACCTAAAAGAGGCATACCTGCATGTCCCTGTCAGACAAACCTGCAGAAGATACCTCAGATTCAAAGCTGGCTCAATGCACTACTAATTCTCTGCACTGCCCTTTGGCTTATCTACTGCGCCCAGGGTCTTCACAAAGTGCCTGGCATCAGTAATCGCATTCTGCAGACAAGGAGGAATACAAATATACTTTGGACGACTGCCTCATGCAAGCAGAGAACAAGGACATTCTACTACAGCATTTGGCGTTTGTAAATAGATTTCTAACAGGCCTAGGGTACACAGTCATCGAAAAGAAATCAAAACTAGTACCCTCTCGAGATAATATTTCTGGGTGCAAGCTTAAATACAACTGCCCAGATGGCTTATCTCACGCCAGACAGACAAAGGCAACTGACTACATATTTCAAACTTGTTGGCAACAAAGGCCCAGTTATCTGCAAGAAAAATTCTGCAGGCTTTGGTCTTCATGGCATCCTGCATTCTACTAATTCCATATGCGAGACTGCATACGAGGAAACTTCAATGGTACCTAAAAAGTGTTTGGGCTCAACATTGCTACAGCATGGAAACTATAATTACCCTCATTCTCTGCCTGCAACAGGAGTTTCGATGTTGGGTGAAGGCTTGTCACCACAACAAGGGACAGCCATTCACTTTACCCCCAGACAGACAGACATTAACAACGGATGCATCAGATTATGCCTGGGATGCATCAGATTATGCCTGGGGGGCCCACATGGCAGGAAGATATATTCAAGACACATGGTCCGCAAACCGAATGCACCTACATATCAGTCAAAAAGAGATGCTAGCTGTTCAGAACGCCCTGACAGTCTTCAAGGACCTACTTCATCCAGGACAACTACTGATAAAGACAGACAACACCACAGTCATGTGGTATATAAACAAGCAGGGAGGCACTAATTCTTACCCCCTTTGCAGACTAGCCATGACTTTGTAGGACACAGCATTGACTTACCAAGTACATCTGCAGGTACAATTCCTGCCAGAAAAGATAAATACTCTGGCAGACGAACTAAGCAGAAACCTCATGGATCCCCACGAGTGGAAATTGGATCCACAAGTCTTCAGCATGATAACAAGGAAATAGGGATGCCCCGATATAGATCTATTTGCCTCTTCTCACAACTACCAACTAAGAAGATTCTGCACAAGGAAAGCATGGAAAGTGGACGCCCTAGCTTTCAGCTGGAAAAGCTTAGCAGTATATGCCTTTCCTCCACTGCCTCTCCTCCCCAAGGTACTCCTAAAGGTCAGACAAGAGAAGCCAAAGATGATGCTGATTGCCCCAGACTGGTCCCACCAGTACTGGTATCCAATCCTAAGGAACTTGTCTCAATGCCCGGCTTGGACCTTGCGTCAAATACCTCATCTGTTGTCCCAACAAAACAGTCAGATCCTGCACAGCCAACTCAAGACCTTAAATCTGGCAGCATGGCGGATAATGTAGTCATACAAAATGCACCTCTCACTAAAGCTGTGATGGATCTTATGCTGGAAAATGGAAGAGATTCTGTGCCTGGCACCAGGCACAAGGAATTAACACAGCTGTACCAAATATTCCTCAGAATTTGCAATACTTAACTGAGATGCTGGACAAAGGCCTATCCTTTTCATGAATTAAAATTCATGCCTCTTCCATTTCGGCTCATTACAATACAGAGCCACCAATCTTTTCTCATCCTTTGTTAAGGCAGTACCTCAGAGGAGCCAAAAACTTAAGGCCTCCAAGGAGATCACCAATACCTGCATGGGACCTCAATTATGTCTTGGAAAAAACTCACCCTGCCTCCTTTTGAGCCAGCCGCTACAGCTGATATAAAGTTTTTATCTTGGAAAACAGCTCTGCTCCTAGAAATAACCTCTGCACGATGAGTCACAGAGCTGCAGGCACTCATGGCTGTGGAACCTTTTATCATTTTTTATCCAGACAGGGTTTCTCTGAGGACAAACCCGACATTGATGCCTAAGGTAGTGTCCAGTGTGGCCCTTAACCAAACTATTCATCTGCCTACTTTTTATCCAAACCCACAGAATAAGGGGGAGAGAATTCTGCATTCTTTGGACATAAACAGACAGCTATGCTTCTAATTGAACAGACCCAAAGCTTTCAGAAAGACACAGCAACTACTAGTGGCATATGCTGCAGGATCACAAGGAAAGGCTATCTCAAAGCAGACTATTTCAAAGTGGATAGGCCACTGCATTCGTTTCTGCTGTTCACAACATGGCAAGCCAGTGCCTAAGGGCATTAGGCCACATTCAACCAGAGCAGCAGCCACTTCAGTAGCCTTCCACAGGGGAGTACCAACCAAAGATATTTTAGAGGCTGCTACCTGGAGTTCAGTGCACACCTTTGCAAAGCACTATCATTTACCACTCTACTCCTAAATCCAGGGTAGGCTTTGCCACTGCAGTTCTGCAGGGCCTCATAGCCGCTCCTAATGCTATTTAGCTCCAGCCTCCCAACTATAGCTTTGGGATTCAACCAAAGTGTAATGACTGCAACAGTGAAACGCGAAGAACATAGTACAGTTGTGTACACTTACCATAAATGTAGATGTTTGAGTGTATTCACTGTTGCAGTCCAGGTTACCCACCCACCATCCCCCATATCTTTGCTGGAACTTATCTGCACTTCTGTAATCTATACAACCTATGTGGTTTATTTGCTTGTAGATGAAGGTATAATATATTTTGGTGCATGCATGTTTTATTGGCATATTTTTAGCCTACCCTTTTGGGGGCACCTGACATCTGGGGCAAGAAAAACTGAAGAAAATGGCATCTGCTGCATTTTTTATACCCCTGGCGCACTGACATCAGGGAAGAGGCGACAGCAACCGACGCTGGACCTAGACTTTGGAATTCAGGCCGACTGAGGGTAGCCTGCCAGCAGGATAACCCAAGTGTAATGACTGCAACAGTGAATACCCTCGAACATCTACATTTATGGTAAGTGTACACAACTGTACTTTGTGTACACTTACCATAAATGTAGATGTTCGAGTGTATTCACTGTTGCAGTCCTGGTTTCTCACCCTCCTTCACCCTTATATCTTCTTTCTTTAGGGAGACATAAGTTTCTAACTGTGGCTTTTAGCCACCAGGACCACTTTACCATATTTACTTGGGCCTTTGACCGGTTAGGGTAAGAAAAACTGATGTAATGGCTTCGGCTGCCTTCCTTTATAGCACTGACGACCTGACGTCAGCCAGCAAGTGACATCAGCCGATGCAGAAAAACATTGACTCTGGTATTCGGGCCAGCTGAGGGCTACCAAAGCAGGGATAACCCACAGGTGATAACTGCAGCAGTCAATACACTCTAACATCTACATTTATGGTAAGTGAGCACAACTGTACTTTCCTGATGGCATAATGTCTTAGCCTTCTGCTTTCTTCTACGATATTCATAGTGAAACCTGGAAACATTGTTGTGACTATATAGTTTGCTCACACACACTTTGCTAATGAAACTGCAGCCGTTATTTCCCACTCTTTTTACTGTACTTACGCTTTTGGATGGAATTATTTTTACTGATTAAGTCCCTTACACTGTCCATACCTATTCAGAATGAGGGTATGTGTATTTTTTGTTTGCTCCATTCTAAGTATGCCCTAGGTTTGTTGTAACAAACCAGAAGATGTTTAACATTTATCTCAAATGTCAAGTTATTTTTATTGTTCAGTGAAAGCTTATGTCATTTGTTGATAGGTCATATAATGGATTGGAATGATCATTGTTTGTTTGTATCTATGCATCTTATTTTCTGTGTTCATTGTAATTGTGTTTGCCTTTTGGACTGGGTCATAGCTGAAAAGGGTTTTTGGAGCAGTGTACTTATCCAGTTAACAAATTGCAGCAAATAAATTATCTATGCCTAGTGGTACTAGCCTTTTCAAAAGAATGTAAATATATTAGTAGGGGTTCAATCCACCTAGAAGTAGGTAATTTTTTATATTAAAACCACATTGATATGCCACATGAGGGAGAAGGAGATGGACGCTTTATTCTACGAAGCACATAAATCTGTTTAAAATAGATTCTTCATAATATAATGTTTGTCAGTTTATTGGCTGATTGCCTTCTTGGCAGTTCACATTTTTAGCAGCACAAAACATTACCTGATATGGTTGCTTTCTAAATGCCTGCATGTATTTGCCATTGAATTACATATGCACAGATTTGTGGCAGTACTAACTTTGCAACACTGCACAGGTGTAGATAGTAGCACAGGCTTCCCTCTGTACTTTTTGCACATTGTAAGAGGTGTTGACCTTTGAGACAATGTACTTCATTTAACTTTTGCACAACTGGGAGGAGAATCTATTGCAGTGTCATGGTTCATTACTAATCTAATGACTCCAGGGGAGCGCTTTTTAAGCCTAGAAGTGCTTCCCAACTGTTATACCCTAGGGTTATTTTAAGGGTATATGTAGACTTGACATGGGTGGTCAAGCATTTACAAGATTGCCTGTGTTTACTAGAGAGACAGGTTCCAGACCAGCGGTAAATTTCTGATCCTCTATCTGCAGGTACTTGTTGCTCTTAAATTGGATTAAGGAAGAACTCTGCTTCACATGGATGGGAAGCATTTTCCAGATAAGGTGTAGGCCCCTGCGACACATACTTGTCCCTTTAATGTGTCCTATTTATGTTGCAGACTAGGTGTAGCTGCCTGAATCAGGTAGCTCTGATGCTATTTGTTTTGTAGAGGTCAGACAGGTCCATCGGAATGGGATCAGATGTTTTGTAGGCCAGGCAAAGACATAATAGGCGGTCCGAAATACAGGACATGTTTATACCCTGCTCTCTTTTTTTATGAGGAACCTCGGTGGTCATTCCAGTTGCTTATGCCTTGTCAGGTACCTGCCAGGGGTGGGGGTTATTGTACTCTGGTCTGATGAGGGACGAATACAGCAGGACAATGACTTCCTTGGACCTAGGTAACGTATCCTTGGACCTAGGTAACGTATCCTTGTTTAGAAGTTGTGCAACATAGAGTGATTTTCTTAATACCACTGACACTTGATCAAAGACCAAGTTATTCTCTATGTGCATTCCCAAATCTCTGACCACAGGGTCTACTCTTATAGGTTCATAGGTTCATACTAGGCTATCTGCCCGAGGGCATTTATAAGCCTAGCCCATTGTTTTGTGGCTTACGCCACCCCTTTAGTATGGGGAACTATACCCATTATTTTGCTGTGCCTCTGTCGAGCAGTGACACTGAGGTAATTCCTGGGGTATATCTGCGATCTCCCATCCATTGGTCAAGATTTCTCTTGAACAAGGCCAGTGAGGTGCTCTGCCTCACATGTACTGGGATTTTGTTCCACAGCATAGGGAGTCTTTGGGTGATGAATCTATCCCTCCAGCACGTCCTATTAATAGCCGTGTCGAGGTTTAAGTCTCCGCCCTTGTGGCTCTGATGGATCTAGATTTTTGAGGTGAAGCATATTCATCAAATCTGGGTTTGACATGGCCTTGTATGTTAGGCAAAGGTCACCTCTGAGCAAGCGGTAAGCGACTGAATAGAGCTGGAGTTCTTTCAGTCGGGCAGCATAGGACAGATTTTTGAGACCCTTTATCCTTTTGGTGAGGAACTTTTGTGGCCTCTCCAGCTGCTGCAAGTGTCGGGTCAGATACATTCGAATGGGGCATTGTACTCAATCATTGGTCTGATGAGTGATGAGTAAAGGGAGACTATGACCTCCCTTGATCTAGATGAGAATCCCTTCATGATAAGGTGGGCAATGTAGAAGGACTTCCTAACTACTTTAGCTACATGGGTGTCGAATGACAGACTACTATCAACCTGGGTCCCCAGGTCCCTGATAATAACTTCTGTGCTCAGTGGATTGCCACCTATTTGGTAGCTAGGGGTAACCTTGTTTTTCCCGAAGGGTATGACTATGCATTTTTTGGCATTTAACTTTAGGCCGTGGCTCTGGCACCAGTTATCCGTTTCTGTGAGACCCTTCTGAAGGATATCTGTGTCAGATGTGTTTTCTACTATGGCGCCCAGTTTGCAGTCATCTGCAAACTTTGTCGGCCATAACCCTCTTGTGTTTGCTTGTACTTCGGAAAAGTAGATGCCAAACAAGAGTGGGCCCAGGACTGAGCCCTGTGGGACACCACTTGTGACAGGCTTTGAGTCTGACATGGCGCCAGCAACTCTGACCCTGTGGGTTCTGTCACTCAGCCAGTTTGCAACCCATCTTGTGATGTATGGGTTAACATTTAAGCTGATGAGTTTTTCAATGATACCCGAGTGGGGTATTGTATCGAAGGCCTTAGCCAGATCGAGGTAGGCTGTATGGACTGCCTTTCCCTCATCAATGGCTTTGGTGACTGTTTTGAAAAAGTCAACCAAGTTTAAAAGGCATGATCTGCCTTTGACAAAGCCAAACTGGGTTGGATCCAAAGTCTGCAAATTCCCTATGTCTTTATTTATGAGGTCCATTATGATCCTCTCCATGGCTTTGCAGATAAGGCTTGTCAAGCTAATGGGCGGTAATTTCCAGGGTCTGTGGAGGCACCGCCTTTGTGAAGTGGGACCACAGTTGCAGTGCGCCACTCCTGGGTGCGTATCCAGAGGTAAGACTTTGATTAAACAGCTGTCCTAGCTGTGGGTTTAATTCCTCATTGAGTTCGTGGAGCACACAGCCGGGACACCATCGGGTCCCATGGATGCTGTGTTTTTGCTTTGGAGAGAGCAGTTCTCACTTGGGCTGGAGATGTTTGGGGGCTGCACTCATTTGGTATAGATATCTCTCCTTTTGGGGAGGGGAGTTTGCACTGAACCTGTCAGCCAGTATGTTGGCAATGTCTGTAGGATCAGTAATCTTCACATCATTTTGAACTAGTTCTGAGCATATCTGGGAGTTTCCTCCTAGGTTTCTAACATAGCTAAAGAAGGCCTTATGATTGTCTTTTGAGTCTTTAGCTATTTTTCTCTCGAAATTTGCTTTGGATGATTTTATGAGAGCTCTAAGTTTTTACTTATAGTGATCAAGGGTGTCTTACCTTTTAAGGATTTTGCTCCATCTTGTAGTAGCTTCCTCCTTTTGTTGTAGAGTTTGTTTATGGCTGGGGTCCACCAGACTGGACGCTTGCCTTTGGTACAAAGAGTCTTTGTTTTGCTTGGGATTGCCTTATCCATGCAGTCCTGCAGGTGCTGGTAGAAGGCGTTTGTAAGTGATTCAGCGGCTTGAGTATTGTTTTCCGCCGGCGCGGGGGCCTGAAAGGAGACCACACTAGTCTTTAGAAGTGTGAAGTCGGCTTTTGAGAAGTTCTTTACTGTGGTCTTTTTGATTTCAGGTGGGGGTGGGATGAGGACCTCCAGCGAGATTAGTTTGTGATCTGATCTCACCAGTGAGGGGTATACTTCGGTGTTGAACATTGTGCTCCCATGTTCGTGATGATGAGATCAAGTATGTTATCTCCTCTTGTGGGGATGGTGACTAGTTGTTCCATGGCATTTGAGTTTATGAATTCCAGGAACTTTTGGGCTAGGGTGTTTGGGCTTGAGTAGTGTTCCCAGTCTATATTAGGGTAATTGAAGTCACCTAGTATGATGGTGTTTGGTGATACATTTATCCCCTCTAGTGTTTTCAAGAAGGCCATGTGAGTTTCCTGAGTTTGTGAGGGTGGCCTGTAACATGCTACAATTTGCAGAGCAGTCTTGCCTATGGTTAATTGCACCTGGATGGTCTCCGATGCATCGTGCGTTGCCACCAGTCTTGAGGTGTGGGTGTCCTTGATGAATATGGATACCGCCCCTCCTTTCTTGGTATTGTCCGGATTTTGGGGCCGGAACGCATGATATGAGGTAAAACCTGATAGCGCTGGGGTGCTCTCAGGAGCCTTGAACCAGGTTTCTGTCACAGCACAGACATCGATGTTCTCCATACTGAGAAGGGCCTCGAGTGCGTGCATTTTGAGATTTAGACTTCTGGCATTGAGCAGCATTACCCTTAGTTTTTTCCTTTTTGTGTTCTAGGGTGGTAGGTTTAGAATTTGAGCCTTGCCTAAAAAGGCACTATGGGGTGGCAAGAGCCTTTGCCAATATCCGGAATCCCAGGGTGACAGGTGCAAGCCGTCCCTTGAGCAGCATGGCTTGTCCAGCATGTCATCCCAGGCAGACAGATACTGGATCCCCTTTGAATGACACCAGAGTTTAAGCCAATTGTTAAAGCTGATCATCTTATCTCTGTATTGTGGCATCATTCTTGGTGAAGGTAGGATACTGCTCAAGGTCAGGGTCATACCTGCCTGGGCTACATAATCAGAGAGCTCCTCAATGTCTCTTTTCATGTAGTCCAAGGAGGTGCGTCTCAGGTCGTTTACACCAGCGTGGACAATGACTGAGTCATATTTGTACCTGCTGTTGAGAGACCTGAGTGCTTGCGTTATGTGGCGGATTCTAGCCCGACAGGCAGCTTACTGTGACCTTCTCCTTACTCAGTCTGGTGAGCGGGACATCAGTGTGTCTGACTATGGAGTCACCAATGACTAGTGTGTCTGGCATTGTGTTTGGCCTTAAGGGCTGTGACTGTTTGACACTCTGACTGTGAGGTCTATGTGTTGCGGGTGTTGTGTTCTGAGGTGGTGGTTGTTTGGGTGTCTGCTTTGGTGGCCTCTGCTGTTTTGGTAGATTTTTGATCAGAGCCTCCGAGTATGTCTTTGTGTGTTTATATGTATGATTTGAGGTTGTAATGGTACTATGTGAGACTGGGTCTATAGTGTGTGTGGTAACCTTCTCCTCCTGACTGGTCTTGCCAGTCCTATGTTGAAGAGCTCAGCCTCCAGTTTGGCCGTATAGTTGCATCTCTCGCATGTATTTGTGTTTTGTGGGAGGAGGAAAGGGTTGTCTGTGTACATGAGGCAATTGAAACATTGCCTCAATATTCCCAGGTTCACCAGCTGAGCAGGAGAGGACACTAGCAACTGATCCCTCGACATGCTAGAAGGGTAGACGAAAAACTTTAAAAAAAGATTCGGGGGGACGTGGGTGACCGAGAAATGGGGGGTTGCTTTTTGGGGTACTATCTATGACAAGAGTGCCGTATCAAGGTAATAAGTACTGTAGGAGCAAGTGCTAGGTTTAATAGATAGAGAATAGTCTACTTGGAGTCAAGTAGAGATGATCTTTTAGTTATAGGATATGCTGATTTGATCAGTAGTATAGTTCGAGGAAGGTAGTTTTAAGGGAAAATTTGAAGAGTGGACTTTAGGTAGCCCGAATAGTTTAAACCTGCTTAACCGGCACTGCCCTAGTGTGCAACAGTGGCAGCTCCTAAATCGCTCTAAATCGCTAGCGTGCGTTTAGCGCTTTATACCAGGGGCTGGAAAAGCTAGAAACTGGCCCAAAATGACCAATAAACTACTAGTTACTGGCTGAAACCTCACAAAACTGGACAAAGGCAGCTCAATGCTTCCCACTCCCACTGGTAAGCAAGGTAGCTTCCCTTCCCCTAAATAAGGCAAGGAAACAGTACACAGGAACTACAACCAAAGCCCAGGAATCAGCAACTCTGAAACTGGACTAAACTAGTAAAGCAGGAAAAACAAGAGATATTTTTTCTTTTTTTTCACAAAACAGGCAGAAACAGGTACAGCAAACACTTATAAATGCTATGAATCAGCTACTACAGCTTACACAGAAGAATTTGCTACAAATGCAGTCAAATAGTAACAAACAAGGATTCCAAGTGCAATATTAAGTTAAATGCAGTAAAAACAGCTTCAATGTAACAGAAAGGCAGGCGAAATACAGTTGCTATGTATTCAGATGTGGAAAGCAACAAAAAATATACTTAGTATTATCAGTGTGGTTGTTTCCAGTGGTAGCTGTCTCCTATTATGCATTTCTTGGCACTGAATTTTAGACCATGGCTCTGGCACCAATTATTAAATCTGTCAGGCCTTTGTGGAGGATTTGTATCTTTGGAGGATTCTGTGACTGTACCTAGTTTTCAGTCATATGCAAACTTGGTTAACCAGAGGCACTTGACTTCAGGGAAGTAAATGCCAAAAAGGAGCGGCCCCAACACCAAGCCTTGAGGGTCTTTGCTAGTGACTGGCCTCTTTATTGAGGTAGACTTCCTTATTGTAACTTTGTGGGTCCTATTTGTGAGGCACCGGCCATCCAGCAGGTGACAGTGGTATATACCTGATTTTGTGAGTTTGTCTAGAATGCCCAAGTGGGGTATTGTGTTGAATGTGAGTTCAGAGCACCAGGAGAAGTCTTTCAACATTTTATGTTTCTCTTCCCAGTTGTTTATCATAGAAAAGTCACTCAACATTATTGCAGTGTAAGTCATGCATTGTACAGTAGTAAGGTGTGCAAGTAGTTACTTTCACTTGTTGCTTTTCAGCAGGGTCGTGCAGTATTTGTATGACAAATAAAATGAAAATATTTTGTCTTATGAAAATTAACCTTCATGTTAACTTTAGTAAATATAATGTAATTTTAAAATGTATTGATTCACTTAACTAGGACTACGGTGGTGGTGCTTCGGTAGCGTTGTCGCCTCACAGTAAGACGTTGTCCTGTTCGATTCTCAGCTAGAGCGTCTTTTGTGTGGAGACATGCGTGAATGTGCATACCTTCATTGAAGGTTGTCTGTCAGGGCCGGCAACTCGACACGTAAAAATCTACTGCCAATCATCAGCGGACTGGAGTTCCGCTGTGGTTGACCCCTAACCGGGAAAAGCCGAAAGAGGCGGC
The DNA here is from genome assembly GCF_019279795.1 of Protopterus annectens. Classification (NCBI taxonomy): domain Eukaryota; kingdom Metazoa; phylum Chordata; order Ceratodontiformes; family Protopteridae; genus Protopterus; species Protopterus annectens. The sequence continues at coordinate 424,438,436 of NC_056733.1, read as the reverse complement.
AACAACAACACTGATTCACTTAACTGAATGCAAGAGGCGTGATTATATTCCCATTTAATTCTTTCAGTAGTATTGCTGTGAAGTAAATCGGTGTTTACTCTCTTCTGTAACCTGCATTTCCTGCCTTTCAGTTGCATCTCCTTGCTTTTACCTTTTTATTGGAGCTGAACAGAACCTGGTATGTGCCACTCCTGCTGCATTACGCACACAGTTGAACACTATTTCTATCTATGAATGCATCTGGTTAAGGGTTTTCTGTCTAGTTACTCATAACATCACTAGATTGCCCCAGCGTAGCTTGTATTTCTGTAATTTGAAATCTCCGTGCACATCTCTATTCCATTTTCGTTGTATTGGTTTTGGTTAAAATGTTCATGTACAGGACCTGTAGTTCCAGTTTCACTCCATAACACTGGTCATCATTGTAGTCTTCCATGTTAATAGTATTCTTCTTGTCTTAAGTCTTTACGCATATATATTATAGGCTGTAGCTGCATATACAGGCGCACACATAGGCAGCGCATTTCCATTTTTGACTCCATTAGAGCAAACACTTGGCATCTCCTTCCTGGTCCCTGATTCATTCACCAGTGTTTTTTTTTTTTTTTTTTTTTTAATTAGTTCCCCTGTCTGTGGGGCATTCTTGGGGATAGAAATGTCCATCCTGTATGTAATGCAATTGTGCAGCTATTAGGTGTCAGAATGGACAGTGGCCAAGAACCAAGAAAATATCAAGAAGCAGTCTGGGTAGCCAGTAACCTGATTTGAACAGAGTTGAGAGAACAGACCTCCTGCTCCTATTTTTCTTTCATCCCTGTTCTTTTCTGTAGTTAATAAATTCTGTTGAAGATTCTTCCAACCTTCACTGGGTGGGGGCACTTCCAGTATGGCTGTACACTGAACTGTTTAGAAAGTGATGAGCTGCTGGCACTTGATCCTTTTCATCCTAGCTGGGTGTCCAGCAGTCTAGAGCTGTTGCTGGATCTGTGTCACTGGTATTGTGTAGGTTCATAGGCAGATACTAGGCTACCAGTCTGTAGACTGTTAAAAGACTAGGCGATAATCAGAAGTCAGAATCAAACCCCGCACATTGTACCTCTTGGGTAAAGACTTGAACCGTTATACTAACCCCACTCTTTCTGCCATCCAGCAAGAGTAAACAAGGTAGCCTTTTGCTTGGCTGCCTTGCAGTTCACCATACTGGATTAGTTTTGTGGTTGCTTGAATTTTGATGCATGCACTGTGACTTCTGGTGTTGGAGTGTGAGTGCGCATGTGCGGTAATGTTTGAGTGGGCACGTGTGTGAGAGAATATCTTCTGATGGTTTTGTGCCCTTTTTTGTACGAGCTTGTATGGCTTGTGCTTTTTGATTGTCTGGGTAAAATCTGGCTCAGCAGCAACCATGAACTGAGTTAAAAGGGTAACTGGTGAATGGATGAGTGAATGAATGTATTTTGCGAAGAAGATTTTACTTCAATTTTACTTTATGTTCTCTAGTTTTCCCCATACCAATAGATTTCCAGGGGATTGCAGCAGCACTGTATGAAGACACTAATTGTGGTTACCTTTTTATTACAGATGAGGATGTTCTAGAGACTATATTGAACTGTAACGCTCTTTTCTGTTATGTTGTGCCTACAATATTAACATTAATAGTATTCACATTATTAGGCTGACTTTTATATTTTACTAGAAGATTTGAAGGTAGCTCTCAGTTTCAAATTATCATGGAGCTTTCTACTTAACTGATCATAATGAAGCTTCAGTGTGAGTCAAGTATTAGTTTTTTGCAAGGGGACTTGGACATCTAAGAAAAGACCGACTGGAGCTTGATTATATGTTGAGTAGAAGCCCAAGTGTTGTGAATATGAATCTGTCACAGTACACGGGTGTACTGCTGTACCTGAGTGAACTATACCTCACATTTCTCTCCGAATGAGTGCTTTGTTGAATACTTGCAAATCTTCATTTTAATGCCATGCAATTCGTATTTTATTTTTTTCTATATGTCTGTTTTTCTTTCCAGAGAGATGAAAGAATAACTGGGTTATGACATTTTGTCTGGGAATCGGCTTCACCTGAATGTAGAACACATGTCTTAGCAACTGCCAGCTGAGGTAATGACATGGAGATCTTCATAATTCAAAAGCACAATTATTTACATCTAAAGAGTTTCATAACTTTATTTTCTAGGACTTTTGTCTTGTGTTGCTTTTTCAGTTTAAGTTCCCAATGTCTTTTGGGTGTATAATACTAACCACAACAGGAATGGACCCTATTCCTAAGTCAGAATATGATTGAAGTTCATAAATTTAGTATTGTTTTAGTCACTGATGTTAGACCAAAGTGCTCTTGACAGCACTCGCAATGTGCCTAGAACTGACTCCTCCTGTAGTTCATACGGAGTTACATGTATCAGTAGCATATCTAAACATCACTGTAAATTCTTTTTTAATGGTACCCATTTCTAATAATATTGGAACTGTTTTGGGTATCCTTCCTCATTGCCCTTATTTCTACCAGCATATCCTGGTATTTTATGACTGTCTGTCTGTAAGACACTGAAGTCACTTGGTATATCAATTTCAGTTATTAGTGCTACTTTTGTCTTTTCATGGTCTACCATATCTGGTTTTCTTGCAACTATTTTTTGAATTGTTGGTAATGGGTGATCCCTTGTGATATAAACTTCATCATTTTCTGTAACACTTTGTGGCTCATGTTTCCAATGCTTCTCAGCTACTTCATTACTCTAATGCTTGCGTAACCCCCAATTCAACATTCTTGCCATATTATTATGCCTTTCAGTATACAGGCTTCCTTCCAATGTGTCTTTAATCTCATAAAAGAGAGGCACGAGTGATGTAGACATCCTACAGAAGGGCCTCACTGAGACCAAGGATTGGTGTCAAAACCATGGCCTTAAGCTTAATGCCAAAAATGCATAGTCATTCCCTTTGGGAAATACTCCGTTAATTACCACATTGTTGGTAGCCAACTGAACACTGAAGGCATTATAAGATATATGGAGACACTGGTTGACAGCAACCTCTTTCGACCACCACATTGCCACTGTGGTCAAAGTCCTTCTTTGTGGCACATCTCATTACCAAGGGTTTTGCATCCAGGAAGAAAGAGGTCATCATCATCATCTCTACTCTTCCTTTATTAGACCAGTCAGAGTATAATGGCCCATTTGGCATGTACCTCACTAAACACGTACAACAGCTGGAAAGGCTACAAAAGTACCTTACAAAGAGGATCCTAGCCCTTAAACAGATGCCCTACATGGACAGACTCAAAAAAACTCCAGCTTTTCTCGGTCTCTTTATCGTCTGTTAAGAGGGAATCTCTGCTTGACTTAAAGCCATGTCTGACCCAGCCCTGTTAGTAATGTTACACCTAAAGAAGTCCCAGTCCCTCCACACCACAAGCTCCAGGGACCTCAACCTCATTACCACAATCAACTGACCATGCTGGAGGGACAGATTCATAACCCATAGACTGCCCATGCTCTGGAATAGACTTCCCATGCATGTCAAGCAGAGCACCTCACTGGCTCTTTTCAAGAGAAGTCTTGATGAGTGGATGGGAAATAGAAAGTTCACCCCAGGGATCACTCCAGTGGCTCTACTTGATAAAGGCACCAGGAACTAATGGCTGCATGATGCCAGGGCACATCTGTGGGCTAGGCTTGTAAAGTCTTCAGGGCCGTTGGCCTAGTACGCACCTATGAACCTAAGAGGCAAGTCATAGATTGTTGTTTTATTTTAAAACTGAAACACTGAAATTTAATGGTTGGTGAAATATTCTCAAAATGAAATCAAAGTTTGGTGTGCACTGTAAGGTATATTAATAATATCATATAGTTAAATATGGTACTTGAGAAAGAATACAAATGTTACACAAGCTGTCCGTGTCCTTGCCTTATATTTTCTTCAGATTGGCTTTGAAATGTAGTCATACAATATATCTGACACTTGAAGCCAAACCACTTCTGTAACAGATACAAGTGCTTTCGCTCTTAATGAAACTCGTGTCCATAACAGTCATGGTTTGGTTTTCGCGCCTTGGATGTTCTTCGTGTTTCACTGTTGCAGTCATTACACTTGGGTTATCCTGCTGGCAGGCTATCCTCAGTCGACTTAAATTCCAAAGTCTAGGTCCGGCGTCTGTTGCTATCGCCTCTTCCCTGATGTCAGTGCGCCAGGGGTATAAAAGATGCAGCTGACGCCATTTTCTTCAGTCTTAGTTGCTGTGCGGTGCCCGAAGTAGAAGCAATTCGCAAGTGCCGGTCGGCCGACTCCTGAGATTTTCGTGTTCGAATTTAAGATCCAAAGTCTTCATTAAAAGCAAAGTACCTCATTGGGGAAACTTTTTTCTTGCTTCAGACCGATGTCAGAAAAAGTTAATTGTTTTTCTTGTTGGAAGCAAATACCTCATAAGGACTTTCATTCTTAATGTATTCCTTGCCTAGGCCCTGACCACGACGTTGCTAGTTGTCGGTTTTGTGCTAGATTTAACCAATGCACTATTAAGCGCCGGTACGATTTTGCATTACACTATTTTGGCAGAAGATTTAATTATATGATGTCGTCGGATAGCCATCCGACTACTGGAATTCACAAGAAACGCAAAGAAAAGGACAGGCATCAGAGGTCAAAAACCGAGGCTTCCTCTAAGCCAGTCACTGGTTCGCTGGTTCTCAGTGAGGCGCTTTCGCAGCCCCTGACACCTGCTACTTCAGACCCGCAGGCCGCTGCAGACTCCCACATGGAGTCTACTAGGCTGCTGGAAGCTCAATGTATTGGACCTTCGGAGACTATTCCCTCAGATGGGTCTGGAGCCGCTGAGCAGGCATCGGCTTCTGAGGGTGTTTCCAGACCTACACAATTATACATTAATACGACTCCAGCTTCAAAGGCAAAGACTAAAGCACCTTTAAAGACAAAGAAACAAGTACAACAGCCTCATGGACAGGCCTCCATGCCCAAAAAACAGATGCCCAAAATGGCCGAAGACTTAATTACTTTGATTAGGGGTTCCCATCCCCCACCTGATAAAAGGCCTAGGCAAGAGTCAGAATATGAATCTTCAGATCAGGTTTCCATTTCATCTGATTCCTCTTCTGATCAGGAATACTCTCTTCCTCCCTATGAAGATTCTGATGCTGAAGAATCTATCCCTTCCGCCTCTCCTCCTGAGGATTACTTTTTTGGGTAAACCTTGCATACCATGAGGGAGCATTTCCACTGGGAGAGCCAAGATTTTTCAGAATCTAAGAAAAGGATCAGACTTCCTTTTACTCCCAAAACACAGGTCCCTAGCTATTCCACCTGTGTTAGACATTGTAGATGATGTATTTTTAGAGTCCAGTCTGACCCCTGACTCCTTGCCTCCAGCTCCTCTTAAGCCGGACAGGTACTACAGGGTTCCTGACTCTCATAAATTCCTTTTCAAAAACCCTGCTGCTGACCCAGAAACTCTCTCAGGGTCCCAAAGGGGTCAAGGCTTCCACTGCAAAAAACCCTACCCCCTCTGGCAGGGATTCTAGGGCATTGGACAGATGGGGGAAAAAGATTTATACTTCTGCTACCTTGGCTATAAGGGCTTTAAATTGTCATTTTCATATGCTCAAATATCAGCAATATATTATGTCACTGCTTAAATAGAAAATGTTGATAAATTCTGAATGTGCAGAAAACAAAGAAATGCAGGATTTATTGCATGCAGCTGAATAAGTTGGAAAGCATACTTTGCAATGTGGTTTTGATTCTTTGGAGGCCTCCTGCAGGGCCACTGTTACGGGTTCTGTCATCAGGAGACATGCTTGGTTAAAGGAACAAAATCTGCCTGATCATGTCAAAGCAAGATTATTAGATGCTCCATTACAGCAGGATACCTTGTTTGGTGTTAAAGCAGAAGAGGTGTTAAAGAAAATGGAGGACAAAGCTAAATCTATGCAAACGGTTAGGGATTTCTTACAGGTACAGCCTCCAAGATTTATCAGACACTGGCTTACAAAGAATTGGTCCTTTCCAGTGTCAGACCACAAAGGGGCAGATACAGACGCCCAAGAGGCAGATCCCAGCCCCAAGGTTCATACAGGTCTAAACAGTGGGTTGCTTCTACCTCCAAAAGTGGAGAAGACAAATCACAGCCATACAGAAAACAGTCCCAATGACTCCCCCCTGCCTGCACCAAGCACTTATCTTCTGGCAGCACCTTTAGGGGGAAAACTAGCACTTTTTTTCTCAAAATTGGCACATAATAACCCAGGACAAATGGGTCCTAGACATAGTGTCACAAGGCAAGGACAAATGGTTGGCCAGACCTGCCAAAACATCAATGGGCAGAGGCACAAAAACAAGGCTCATCCCTCCTGGACATGATTTCCATTCAACAAGTACCAGCGCAAGAGCAGGGACAAGGATTTTATTCAAGACTGTTCTTGGTACCAAGAAAGGACAAGACCTGGAGACCAATACTGGACCTATCTATTCTAAACACATATCTGGATATACCAAAATTCAAAATGTTGACTTTACAGCAGCTTCTGCCCATGCTGGACAAGAAGGCTTGGCTTGTGACTTTAGACCTAAAAGAGGCATACCTGCATGTCCCAGTCAGACAAACATGCAGAAGATACCTCCGATTCAAAGCTGGCTCAATGCACTACCAATTCTCTGCACTGCCCTTTGGCTTATCTACTGCGCCCAGGGTCTTCACAAAGTGCCTGGCACCAGTAATTGCATTCTGCAGACAAAGAGGAATACAAATATATCCTTACTTGGACGACTGCCTCATTCAAGCAGAGAACAAGGACATTCTACTACAGCATCTGGCATTTGTAAAGAGATTTCCAACAGGCCTACGGTACACAGTCAACGAAAATAAATCAAAACTAGTACCCTCTCGAGATAATATTCCTGGGTGCAAGCTTAAATACAACTGCCCAGATGGCTTATCTCACGCCAGAAAAACAAAGGCAACTGACTACATATTTCAAACTGTTGACAACAAAGGCCCAGTTATCTGCAAGAAAAATTCTGCAGGCTTTGGGCTTCATGGCATCCTGCATTCTACTAATTCCATATGCGAGACTGCATATGAGGAAACTTCAGTGGTACCTAAAAAGTGTTTGGGCTCAACATTGCCACAGCCTGGAAACAATAATTACCCTCATTCCCTGCCCGCAACAGGAGTTTTGATGGTGGGCGAAGGCTTGTCACCAGAACAAGGGACAGCCATTCACTTTACCCCCAGCCAGGCAGACATTAACAATGGATGCATCAGATTATGCCTGGGGGGCCCACATGGCAGGAAGATGTGTTTCAAGGCACATGGTCCCCAAACCAAATGCATCTACATATCAATCAAAAAGAGTTGCTAAGTTGCTAGCTGTTCAGAATGCCCTGACAGCCTTCAAGGACCTACATCATCCGGGACAACTACTGATAAAGACAGACAACACCACAGTCATGTGGTATATAAACAAGCAGGGAGGCACTCATTCTTACCCCCTTTGCAGACTAGCCATGACTTTGTGGGACACAGCATTGACTTACCAAGTACATCTGCAGGCACAATTCCTGCCAGGAAAGATAAATACTCTGGCAGACGAACTAAGCAGAAACCTCATGGATCCCCACAAGTGGAAATTGGATCCACAAGTCTTCAGCAAGATAACAAGGAAATGGGGATGCCCGGATATAGATCTGTTTGCCTCTCCTCACAACTACCAACTAAAAAGATTCTGCACAAGGACTTATCACAGACAAGCATGGAAAGTGGACGCCCTATCTTTCAGCTGGAAAAGCTTAGCAGTATATGCCTTTCCTCCACTGCCTTTCCTTCGCAAGGTACTCCTAAAGGTCAGACAAGAGAAGCCAAAGATGATACTGATTGCCCCAGACTGGCCCCGCCAGTACTGGTATCCAATCCTAAGGAACTTGTCTCAATGCCCGGCTTGGACCTTGCCTCAAATACCTCATCTACTGTCCCAACAAAACAATCGGATCCTGCACAGCCAACTCAAGACATTAAATCTGGCAGCATGGCAGATAATGTAGTCATACAAAACGCACCTCTCACTAAAGCTGTGATGGATGTCATTTTGGAGGCCAGAAGGTCTAGTACCTGAAAATCTTACGCTGGAAAATAGAAGAGATTCTGTGCCTGGAACCAGGCACAAGGAATTGACACAGCTGTACCAGATATTCCTCAGATTTTGCAATACTGAACTGAGATGCTGGACAAAGGCCTATCCTTTTCATCAATTAAAATTCATGCCTCTGCCATTTCGGCTCATTACAATACAGAGCCACCAATCTTTTTTCATCCTTTAAGGCAGTACCTCAGAGGAGCCAAAACTTAAGGCCTCCAAGGAGATCACCAATACCTGCATGGGACCTCAATTATGTCTTGGAAAAACTCACCCTGCCTCCTTTTGAGCCAGCCGCTACAGCTGATATAAAGTTTTTATCTTGGAAAACAGCTCTGCTCCTAGCAATAACCTCTGGAAGATGAGTCTCAGAGCTACAGGCACTCATGGCTGTGGAACCTTTTTATCATTTTTTTATCCAGACAGGGTTTCTCTAAGGACAAACCGCACAGACAGCTATGCTTCTACTTGAACAGACCCAAAGCTTTCAGAAAGACAGAGCAACTACTAGTGGCATATGCTGCAGGATCACAATGAAAGACCATCTCAAAGCAGACTATTTCAAAGTGGATAGGCCACTGCATTCGTTTTTGTTATTCACAACATGGCAAGCCAGTGCCTAAGGGCATTAGGTCACATTCAACCAGAGCAGCAGCCACTTCAGTAGCCTTCCTCAGGGGAGTACCAGCCAAAGACATTTTAGAGGCTGCTACCTGGAGTTCAATGCACACCTTTACAAAGCACTATCCTTTACCACTCTACTCTAAATTCAGGGCAGGCTTTCCCACTGCAGTTCTGCAGGGCCTCATAGCCGCTCCTAATGCTATTTAGCTCCAGCCTCCAAAGCATAGCTTTGGTTTTCAACCCAAGTGTAATGACTGCAACAGTGAAACACGAAGAACATAGTACAGTTGTGTACACTTATGTATTGACTGTTGCAGTCCAAGTTACCCACCCACCATCCCCCATATCTTTGCTGGAACTTATCTGCACTTCTCTAATCTATACAACCTATGTGGTTTATTTGCTTGTAGATGAAGGTATAATATATTTTGGTGCATACATGTTTTATTGGCATATTTTTAGCCTACCCTTTTGGGGCACCTGACATCTGGGGCAAGAAAAACTGAAGAAAATGGCGTCTGCTGCATCTTTTATACCCCTGGCGCACTGACATCAGGGAAGAGGCGACAGCAACCGACGCTGGACCTAGGCTTTGGAATTCAGGCCGACTGAGGGTAGCCTGCCAGCAGGATAACCCAAGTGTAATGACTGCAACAGTGAATACACTCGACCATCTACATTTATGGGAAGTGTACACAACTGTACTTTTTACACTTTGTTTCCTGTAGACTGTGTTTTTAGATTTAATATTTGTCATAAGTATTGTTGTATCCATTCATTATATAGTTAAGCGTTAGCAAAGTCTAAAATACTTATTCTTTTTTTATGAAAGACTTGATGTTGATGTGAGTTACTCTTGTGCAAATCTGCATTATCGATCGGGCTTGCATAAGAGTAAGTCACTTGTACTGATAGCAAGTCTTTTGGAATGTTGCATTTTATCTTTGGCTTTGTTTTCTTTCAGCATTTTGATGTTACTAGAGGCAAATATGAATCTTGAGCTGCAGCCGTTAAAGCCTGGCTATAGAAAGGAATGCACAGTGTCCTTTATTTTGTTTTTGCACTTGAAGTGAATAGATGATGTTCATCGTGTTACACTGCTGCAGTCATTACACTTGGGTTATCCTGCCGTCAGGCGGTCCCCCAGTCGGCCTGAGTTCCAAAGTCTTGGTCCGGCGTCGGTTGCTGTCGCTTCTTCCCTGACGTCAGTGCGCCAGGGGTGTATAAGATGCATCCAACGCCATTTTCTTCAGTCTTTCTTGCCATGCGGTGCCCGAAGCAGAAGCAGTTCGCAAGTGCCGGTCGGCTGACTCCTGAGATTTTCGAAGTCTAATTTCAGATCTGAAGTCTTCAATAAAGCTAAGTACCCTGTTGGGGAAACTTTTTTCTTGCCTCAGACCGATGTCAGAAAAAGTTAATAATTGTATTTCTTGTGGGAAGCAAATACCTCATAAGGACTTCCACTCTTACTGTATTCCATGCCTAGGCCCTGATCACGACGTCACTAGTTGTCTGTTTTCTGCTAGATTTAACAAATGCACTATAAAAAGACGTCTTGATTTTGCTTTGCACTACTTTGGCCGAAGGTTCAATTATACGATGCCGTCGGATCAGCCGACAACCTCAATATCGAAAAAACACAAAGACAAGGATAAAGGCAGGCATCCGAGGTCCAAAACCGATGACGAAACTTCTTCTAGGCCAGTTGCCGGTTCTCAGTGAGGCGCTTTTGCAGCCCCTGACACCCGCTACCTCAGAGCCACAGGCCGCTTCCGACTCCCACGTGGAGACATCTAGGCCTCTGGGAACTCAAGGTATTGGGCCTACGGAAACTAATCCCTCAGATGGGTCCGGAGCCGCTGAGCAGGCATCGTCTTCTGAGGGTGTTTTCAGACCTTCACAACTTACCATTAAAACAATAGCCAAGACAAAGGTACCATTAAAGACAAAGAAACAAGTACAGCATTCTCCTGGACAGTCCTCCATGCCTAAGAAACAGATGCTTAAAATGGCCGAAGACATCATTAATCAGGGGTTCCCATCCCCCTCCCGAGAAAAGGCCTAGGCAGGATACAGACTATGACTCCTCTGATCAGGTTTCCATTTCCGCCGATTCCTCTTCAGACCAGGGGTACTCTCTACCCCCCTATGAGGACTCTGATGCTGAAGAATCTATCCCTTCAGCCTCTCCTCCTGAGGATTATTCTTTTGGGGAAACTTTACATACCATGAGGGAGCATTTCCATTGGGAAAGCCAGGATTACTCAGAACCCAAGAAAAGGCTCAGGGATTTCCTCTTATTGCCTCAACACAGGCCCCTGGCTATTCCGCCTGTACAACATATTGTGGATGATGTGTTCTCTGAATCCAGTTTATATCCTGACTCTTTGCCCTTTGCTCCAGCCAAGCCAGATAGGTATTCTAGAGTCCCTGACTCTCACAAGTTTCTTTACAAAAACCCTTCTGCTGATCCAGAAACTATTTCCCAGGGTCCAAAAGGGGTTAAGGCTTCCATTGCAAAAAATCCAGTACCCTCTGACAGAGATTCCAGAGCTTTGGATAGATGAGGGAAGAAAGTATACACTTCTGCAACTTTAGCAGTAAGAGCTTTAAATTGCCAGTTTCACATGCTTGAGTACCAACAGTATTTAATGGCTTAGTTAAAACAGAAAATGCTGTGGAGTGTATCATCATGGAACTCGTAAATAAAGACATTGGGAACCACCAAACACTGGATCCTACCCAATTCGGCTTTAAGGGCAAATCTTGCCTCTTGAACCTGGTCAATTTCTTTGAAACAGTCACCAAGGCCATAGACTAAGGGAAGGTAGTCCACACAGCCTACCTTGACCTTGCAAAAGCCTTCGACACAATACCCCACTCTGGCATCATAAATAAGCTCACCAGCTTAAATATCAACCCCTATGTCACAAGATGGGTTGCAAACTGGCTTTGGGATAGAACCCACATGGTCAGAATTGCAGGTGCCATGTCAGACTCTAGACCAGTTACAAGTGGCGTCCCAGAAGGCTTAGTCCTGGGACCTCTCTTGTTCGGTATATATTTCTCTGAGGTACAGGCTAACACAGGAGGACTATGGCTGACTACGTTTGCAGATGACTGCAAACTGGGGGCCATAATCGACTCGCCGGCTGACACAAGCATCCTCCTAAAAGGTCTCGCAGAGACTGATAACTGGTGCCAGAGCCATGGCCTAAAGCTAAATGCCAAAAAGTGCATAGTCATCCCCTTTGGGAAAAACAAAGTGCCCACAAATTACCACATGGGTGGTAATCCAAGAAGTAATTGGGGATTTGGGGACCCAAGTAGATTGCAATCTCTCCTTTGACAATCACATTGCCAAAGTGGTTAGAAAGACATTCTATATAGCCCACCTTATCACGAAGGGGTTCACATCTAGATCAAGAGAGGTCATTGTACCCCTCTACTCATCAGGCCCATAATTGAATACAATGCCCCATTTTGGATGTACCTTACCCGACACCTGCTACAACTAGAAAGACCCCAAAAGTACCTCACCAAGAGGATCAAGGGACTCAAACAGATGCCCTACGCAGTTAGGCTAAAGAAACTCCAGCTCTACTCAGTTGCTTACCGCCTACTCAGAGGTGATTTTTGCCTGACGTATAAAGCCATGTCCTACCCAGAATTAATGGACATGCTCCACCTCAAGAAATCCAAATCCATCAGAACTACACGTTCCAGTGACTTAAACCTCAGCACAAATAAATGGAACATGCTGGAGGGACCGATTCATATCCCAGAGGCTCCCCTCACTCTGGAACAAAATCCCAATCCATGTCAGACAGAGCCCCTCAATGACCCTCTTCAAGAAGAATCTTGACGTTTGGATGGGAGATCATAAATTTACCCCTGGGATCTCTTCTGTGTCACTGCTAGACAGAGGCACGGTAAACTAACCTTAAATGGGCTATCTTCTGTGACCTAGTATACAGAGGCACAGTCAACTAATCTAAGAAGGGTGGTGAAAGCCAAACACACTCTGGCTAGGCTTGTAAATGCCCTAGGGCAGATAGCCTAGTATCAACCTATGAACTTATAATGCTTGCAAGCACAGAAGCTCCTGATTGTAAAGAAATGCAGGATTTATTGCATGCAGTTGAACAGGTGGGAAAACATACTCTGCAATGTGGTTTTGATTCTTTAGAGGACTCTTGTAGAGCCACAGTTACAGGTTCTGTGATTCGAAGACATGCTTGGTTAAAAGAACAAAGTTTACCTGATCATGTTAAGGCAAAATTATTGGATGCTCCTTTACAGCATTATACTTTGTTTGGTGTTAAGGCAGAAGAGGTGTTAAAGAAAATGGAGGATAAAGCTAAATCTATGCAAACAATCAAGGATTTCTTACAGGTACAGCCACCTCGGTTTAGCAGAAATTGGCCAACAAAGAATTGGTCCTTTCCAGTATCAGACAGGCCACAGAGAGGCAGATACAGACGCCCAAGAGGCAGATCTGAACCCCAAGGCTCAAACAGACAATGACAGTGGGGCACCTCAACCCCAAAAGGTGGTGAGCACAAGTCTCAACCTTACAGGAAGCAGTCCCAATGACTTTCCCCTTCGTACGCCAAGCACGCCCCTTTTGGAAGCCCCCTTAGGGGGAAAACTAGCACTTTTTTCTCAAAACTGGCAATCAATCACCCAAGACAAATGGGTCCTGAATATTGTGTCTCAAGGTTACAGATTCCACTTTCATACTTTACCAAGGCTAAAATGAATGCCAGACCTGCCATAAAATCAATGGGCAGAGGCACAAAAACAAAATTCAGCCCTCATGGACATGAGAGCTATTCAAAAAGTACCACTACAGGAACAAGGGCAAGGATTTTACTCAAGACTCTTCCTGGTCCCCTGAAAGGACAAGGCCTGGAGGCCCATACTAGACCTTTCAATTCTGAATACTTACCTGGATATTCCAAAATTCAAAATGTTGACATTACAGCAGCTTCTACCCATGCTGGGCAAGAAGACTTGGTTTGTCACTCTGGACCTCAGTGGCATACCTGCATGTCCCTATCGGACAAAATTGCAGAAAATACCTCCGTTTCAAAGCTGGTACAATGCACTACCAATTCTCTGCACTGCCCTTTGGCTTATCTACTGTGCCCAGGGTCTTCACAAAGTGCCTGGCACCAGTAATTGCATTTTGCAGACAAAAAGAAATTCAAATATATCCATACATGGACAACTGCCTCATTCAAGCAGAGACAAAGGACATTCTTATACAGCATCTGACGTTTGTAAAAAGGTTGCTAATTTCTCTAGGGTACACAGTAAACGAAAATAAGTCAAAACTAGTACCCTCACAACAGATTATATTCCTGGGTGCCAGCTTAAATACAACGGCCCAGATGGCTTACCTCACGCCAGACAAACAAGTTCAACTAACTCAATATTTTCATTTTCTGGCAGGAAAGTCCCATCTCCCTGCAAGAAAAATTCTGCAGGCCCTGGGATTCATGGCATCCTGCATACTACTAATACCATATGCCAGACTGCATATGAGGAAATTACAATGGTACCTGAAAAGTGTTTGGACTCAACACTCTCACAGTTTAGAAGCAGTAATATCAATGATTCCCTGCCTACAACAGGAGTTTTGATGGTGGGCACAGGCATGTCACCTAAACAAGGGTCAGCCTTTTACCCAACCCATAGCCAGGCAAACCTCTAACAACGGATGCTTCGGATTACGCCTGGGGAGCACACATGGCAGGAAAAGGTATTCAGGGCAAGTGGACCACAGACCAGATGCATCTTCACATCAATCAAAAAGAGATGTTGGCTGTTCAGAATGCCCTAACAGCTTTCAAGGACCTTCTATATCCAGGACGATTACTACTAAAGACCGACAACACCACAGTAATGTGGTACATAAACAAGCAAGGGGGCACTCATTCTTATCCCCATATGCAGGCAAGCCATGACCTTGTGGCACACAGCTCTAAGGTATCAAGTTCACCTGCAAGCACAATTCTTGCCAGGAAAGAAAAATACTCTGGCAGACGATCTAAGCAGAAATATTATGGACCCTCACGAATGGAAATTGAATCCACAAATTTTCAGCATGGTAACGCAAAAGTGGGGATGCCCAGACATAGATCTTTTTGCCTCCCCACTGAATAGCCAACTACAAAAATTCTGCACAAGGACTTATCACAAACAAGCATGGAAAGTGAATGCTCTTCTGTTCATCTGGAAAAACCTAAAAGTTTATGCCTTCCCGCCACTGCCTCTCCTTTCAAAGGTACTCCTAAAAGCCAGACAAGAAAAACCAGCACTGGTACCCTATCTTAAGGAACTTGGCTCAAGGCCCACCATGGATTTTGCCTCAAATTCCACACCTTCTGACTCAAAACAATTGGATCCTGCACGGTCAGCTCAAAACCCTAAACCTGGCTGCATGGCAGATGCATTAGTCAAAAAGACAACACCTCTCTCTAAAGCTGTTATGGATGTCATTTTGGAGGCCAGGAGGCCTAGCACCAGGAAAGCTTACTCAGAAAAATGGAAGAGATTCTGCGCCTGGAACCAGGCTCAAAGCCTTGACCCTCTTGTTCCAAACATTCCTCAGATTTTACAATACTTAACTGAGATGCTGGACAGAGGCCTTTCTCATCAGTTAAAATACGCTTCTGCCATTTCAGCATATTACAACACGGATCCTCCTTTATTCTCTCATCCCTTGCTAAAGCAGTACCTCAGAGGGGCTAAAAACATAAGACCGCCCCGGAGAGCACCAACACCAACTTGGGACCTCAATTTCATTTTGGAAAAACTGACCCTACCACCTTTTGAGCCAGCCAATACAGCCAATCTGAAATTTTTATCATGGGAAACCGCTGTGCTCCTGGCATTAACTTCAGCACGAAGAGTCTCAGAGCTACAGGCATTTAATGGCAGTGGAACCTTTTATAATTTTTCATCAGGACACATGGTATCTTTAAGGACAAACCCTACCTTTATGCCAAAGGTGGTATCTAGTGTGGCTCTTAACCAAACCATCCATTTGCCAACTTTTTATCCAAACCCCCAGAATAAAGAGGAGAAACTTCTGCATTCTTTGGACATACACAGGCAGCTACGCTTCTACTTGGACAAAACAAAGGCTTTCAGGAAGACTGAGCAACTGTTTGTAGTATATTCTGCAGGATCACAGGGCAAGGCTATCTCAAAGCAGACTATATCCAAATAGATAGGACACTGTATTTGGTACTGCTACACACAGCATGGAAAATCAGTCCCAAAAACATTAGGCCACATTTCACCAGGGCAACATCCACTTCAACAGCCTTTCTCAGAGGAGTACCTACCAAGGAAATTTTGGAGGCTGCAACTTGGAGTTCAGTGCACACCTTTAACAAGCATTACCACCTGCCTCTTTATTCTAAATCCAGAGCAGGATTTGCCACTGCAGTTTTGCAGGGCCTCATAGCCAATCCTAACTCTTTATAGACCAGCCACCCAACCTCAGCTTTGGGATTCTACCCAAGTGTAATGACTGCAGCAGTGTAACACGATGAACATAGTACAGTTTTGTACCTACCATAAATGTAGATGTTAGAGTGTTCACACTGCTGCAGCCCAGGTTACCCTCCCTCCATCCCCTCTGAACTAGCTGGACTTATCTATACCTTTCTATCCTATACAACCTTTGGGGTGTATTTGCTGGTAACTGAAGGTATTGTTTTTATTGTATATTTTTGATTAGCAATATGTATTGCCTACCTACTTGGGGGCACCTGACATCTGGGGCAAGAAAAACTGAAGAAAATGGCGTCGGATGCATCTTATACACCCCTGGTGCACTGACGTCAGGGAAGAAACTACAGCAGCCGACGCCGGACCAAGACTTTGGAACTCAGGCTGACTGTGGGACCGCCTGACGGCAGGATAACCCAAGTGTAATGACTGCAGCAGTGTGAACACTCTAACATCTACATTTATCATAGGTACAAAACTGTACTTTCTTCGTATTTCACTGTTGCAGTCCTCACACTTGGGTTATCTGACTGCAGGTAGCCTTCAGTTGGCCCGAATACCAGAGAGTTAGTATTTCTGCGTCAGTTGCCGTCACCCCAGGACTGACGTCAGGTCATCAGGGGTTTAAAAACAGGCAGCAGACGCCATTACATCAGTCTTTCCTGCCGGGGAGGAGCCAGAAGTGGTTCGCAAGTGCCGGTCAGCCGCTACCTGAATTTTTTTTTTTTTTTTTTTTTTTAATAATCCTGAAGTCTTCTAAAAGCCAAGTACCCCGTTGGGGATCATTTTTTCTTGCTCTAACAAATGGCAGAAAAAGTTAACAATTGTCTTGCCTGTGGAAAGCAAATACCTCACAGAGATTTTCATTCTTACTGCGTCACCTGATGTTCTTCGCGTTTCACTGTATCTGCCTGCAGGTAGCCTTCAGTCGGCCCAAATACCAGAGTCGTGGGATTTCTGCTTCGGATGCTGTCGCCTCTTCCATGACGTCAGGTGTATAAAACGTGCAGCTGATGCCATTACATCAGCTTTTCTTGCCACATGGGATCCCGAAGTAGAAGCAGTTGGCAAGTGCCGGTCGGCCGCTACCTGAAATTTTCGTTTTTCGAGTTTCAAATCTGAAGTCTTCTAAAGCTTAAGTACCCCATTGGGTTTCCCTTTTTCTTGCTCTAACCGATGTCAGAAAAAGTTAACAATTGCCTGTGGAAAGCAAATACCTCAGAGATTTTCATTGTTACTGCGTCACCTGTTTAGGCCCAGACCACGACATTCTTCGCTGTCTGTTTTGTGCCTTGTTCAACACTCAAACTGTTCATTGTCGGGCTATCTTTGTCAATAAATTCTTTCGCTCTCGTTTTCCGTATTCCGAAATGGCTTTGATGATGTTCGTGTTTGACTGTTGCAATCATGACATTTGGGTAATCTGCTGGCAGGTTGCCCTCAGTCGGCCTGAATAACAAAGTCTTGGGTCCTGTGTCGGTTGCTGTCTCCTCTTCCATGATGTCAGGTCGTCAGGGGTATAAAACATGCAGCCGACACCATTTTATTCAGTCTTTCTTGCCGTGCGGTGACCGAAGCAGAAGCAGTCCGCAAGTGCCGGTCTCCTGAAATTTTTGTATTCGAGTTTCAGAACCGAAGTCTTCAAACTAAAGCTAAGTACCCCGTTGGGGAAACTTTTTTTCTTGCTCTTTACCGATGTCAGTAAAAGTTAATAATTGCATTACTTGTGGGAAGCAAATACCTCATAAGGATTTTCATTTGTACTGTATTCCTTGCCTAGGCCCCTGATCACAATGTGCCTTGCTGTCGGTTTTGTGCTAAATTTAACCAACGCACTATTAAGCGTTGGTATATTTTTGCTTCTAAATATTTTGGTTCAAGATTGAACTATCCTGAAATGTCGTTGATTAGCAGTCCAACTACCGGAGTTCACAAAAAACGCAAAGAAAAAGACCGTCGAGGTCCAAAACCGATGACGAAGCTTCTAAGTTAGTCGCTGGTTCGCCGGTACTCAGTGAGGAGCTTTCGCAGCCTTTGATACCAGCTACTTTTGAGTCGCAGGCCTCTACCGAAACCCATTCTGAGTCCGGTATGCTGCGAGATTCTCAGAGTATTGAACCCACGGATGCCTCTCCCTTAGATGGGTCTGGAGCTGCTGAGCAGGCACCGGCTTCTGAGTGTGTTTTCAGACCTCAACATTTTTATATTAAACCGACGCCAGCAACAAAAAACAAGGTCAAAAATAACTTCTATGTTTAATGTTCTCAGGCCCCTATGCCTCAAAAAACAGATGATCAAAATGGCTGCGGATTTAATTACTTTGATCAGGGGTTCCCAAACCCCCCCCCCTGCTAAGAGATCAGATTTCCATTTCTTCTGATTCCTCTTCTGATCAGGAATTTTCTATTCCTCCCTATGAGGATTCTGATGCAGAGGAATCCATCCCATATGCATCTCCTCCTGAGGATTACTCTTTTTTGGAGAGACTTTGCATACTTTCAGGGAACATTTTCACTGGGAGAGTCAGGACTTCTCTGAATCAAAAAAGAGGCTTAGGGATTTCCTTCTTCCTCAGCATAGACCTTTGGCGCAATACCTCCTGCATTAGACATTGTTGATGATGTTCATAGGTTGGTGCTAGGCTATTGGTCCTATGGCCTATTCAAGCCTAGCCATAACAATTCCCTGGATATTTCTTCCCACAGTATTTACTTCTCTGGACCCCTGTCTAGCAGGGCGACTGACATGATCCCTGGGGTGAAGTTCCTATCCCCCATCCAATCATAAAGGTTCCTTTTGAAGAGGTGGTCTGTGTACCCAAACTGTCACTGATAACCAAAAGAAAGGCACAGCACTTTAGCAAGTGAAAGTTTAATGACACTCCACACATAAAATCACTGCACAAGCAGAGCCAAACAAAAAATAACGCTGCCACAATTTCCAAACATGTTTTCGTCAGTATTCACTTCAGAAATAATTAACCATTCTCAGTGTGTTTTATATATATATATATATATATATATATATATATATATATATATATATATATATATATATATATGTCAGCTGTTATTTAAATCAACCAATAAAATCCCCTACTCACTTAATACTAAAATTGAATTAATTAAACAGTTAAACACTTAAAATATAAAACAAAACAAACCCACATGTTTCTTTACAAAAATACAATATCATAAAACTCACATTTTACTTCTAACAGTTGGATACATGTTCTTTGAATAATTTGTGAATTTTACAGTGGTCTTGAATAACTTAAAAATATTTCACGAACACATTGTGTTTTCTCCATAGTGATACACTGCCACCCTCTAGTGATGAATCAAAATTAACATTGTAAGAGATGTATATGTTAAAAGGTATATAAATACTATAAATCTTATATAACTAAGATACATGATAAAATTCATACCTGTTTAGAAAAATATATACAAATATATATAACTTGTATATAGGTGAATAATTATAACTTGGCTGATCTCAGTTTTAATACAGGTTTTAAAGAAATCATTTCATTTAAGCCTGGGTAGCTACCAACTTCCAAAGTTAGTTGCCAAAATAACTCTTGATATTCTAAACAGGCCTCCCAAGTCCACCCCTACGATCTAGGGGGACTACCTCAATAACAAAAAATTGATATTTTGCTGACTTGCATGATAGTGTGTTTAAACAATGCATTGTTTACATTTTCTTTTCTCACTAGATTTTTGCCTTTTTTAGGAAATGCAACAAAAATCTTAAATACAACCAATACTAATGTTAATTTTCCATTTGATGGAAAACATTATCAGTCAGTTTTGATTATCACCTATAATGGTGAGACCGACATATTTAAGAACATTATAAATGATGAGTGGAATAGGTTTGCCAACTTCTCAGATTTAAATTAAAATTTTGAAGAACCCCTTAGATTGTTTTTTTTAAAAAAGGACGAAATATTAAGAATATATTGGAGGGTGGAAAACAGGTTATATGCTTCTCTAATAAGAAAGCTACACACAAATGTAGAAATTGCCATTTTTGTGTTAACATCAGGGAAGGAGATAACATATTTTTGAAAAGTAGAGGTAAAATTATTACCACCAAAGGGTTTGCAAATTGCAACTCTTGTGGTTTATCAATTTTTTGTTATTGAGGTAGTCCCCCTAGATCCTAGGGGTGGACTTGGGAGGCCTGTTTAGAATATCAAGAGTTATTTTGGCAACTAACTTTGGAAGCTGATAGCTACCCAGGCTTAAATGAAATGATTTCTTTAAAACCTGTATTAAAACTGAGATCAGCCAAGTTATAATTATTCACCTATATACATGTTCTATATATTTGTATATATTGTTCTAAACGGGTATGAATTTTATCATGTATCTTAAGTTATACAAGATTTATAGTATTTATACACCTTCTAACATATACATCTCTTCCAATGTTAATTATTTTGATTCACTACTAGTGGGTGGCAGTGCATCACCATGGAGAAAACACTGTGTTCATGAAATATTTTTTAAGTTATTTAAGACCATTGTAAAATTCATAAATTATTCAAAGAACATGTATCCAACTGTAACAAGTAAAATGTGAGTTTTATGATATTGTATTTTTGTAAAGAAACTTGTGGGTTTGTTTTGTTTTATATTTAATTTTTAACTGTTTAATTCAATTTTAGTATTAAGTGAGTAGGGGATTTTATTGGTTGATTTAAATAACATCTGACATATAACACACTGAGAATGGTTAATTATTTCTGAAGAAGTGAATACTGACGAAAACGTGTTTGGAAATTGTGGCAGCGTTATTTTTTGTTTGGCTCAGCTTGTGCAGTGATTTTACATGTGGAATGTCATTAAACTTTCACTTGCTGAATTGCTGTGCCTTCCTTTTGGTTATCCTTTTGAAGAGGGCCAATGAGGCGCTCTGCTTGACATGTATGGGCAGACTATTCTAGAGTATGGGGAGTCTCTGGGTCAGGAACCTATCCCTCTAGCATGTTTTGTTCATTGTGATGACAAGGTTTAGATCCCTGGAGTGTGTGGCTCTGAGGAATTGGGATTTCTTTTAAGTGGAGCATGTCCAACAGCTCAAGGTTTGTATGTTTGTATGTTAAGCAGAGATCACTTCTGAGTAGGCGATATGCCACAGAGTATAGCTGGAGTTTTTTTTAGACGGTCAGCATATGGCATCTGCTTTAGGCCTGTGATTCTTTTAGTGAGGTATTTCTGTGGCCTTTCCAGCTGTTGCAGATGTCTTGTGAGGTACATACCAAATGGGGCATTATACTCTATAATGGGTCTAATGAGGGATGAGTACAGTGGGACAATGCCCTCCTTTTTTCTGGATGAAAAGCCCTTAGTGATGAGGTGTGCCACATAGAAGGATTTCCTGACTGTTGTGGCGATGTGGTTATTGAAAGTGAGACCACTGTCCACCTGTGTCCCTAAGTCTCTCATAACATTTTCGATGTTTAGTGTCCTGCTACCTATGTGGTAATTCATGGGTATGTTTTTTTTTCCAAAGGGGATAACTATACATTTCTTGGCATTAAGCTTGAGCCCATGGCTCTGGCACCAGGCATCTGTTTCTGTAAGGCCCTTTTGTAGAATATCCACATCATTTGGGGATTCAATAATGGCTCCCAGTTTGGAATCATCTGCGAACTTTGTTAGCCAGAGTCCCTTAGTGTTGGCCTGTACTTCAGAGAAGTAGATGCCAAACAAGAGTGGTCCCAGGACTAAACCCTGAGGTACTCCACTTGTCACTTGTCTGGAGCTGGATTTGGAGTCGGCTACTTTTACAGTCTGGGTTCTGTCAGTAAGCCAGTTGGCAACCCATCGAGTGACGTAGGGATTTATGCCCAGCTTAGTAAGTTTATCTATGATTCCAGAGTAGGGGATGGTGTCTAAGGCCTTGGCAAGGTCCAAATGGGCTGTGTGGACCGCCTTACCCTTGTCCACAGCTCTGGAGACTGATTCAAAGAAGTCAATCAGATTCAGGAGACTAGATCGGCCCTTCACAAACCCAAACTGGATGGGGTCCAGTGTTTGAACGTTGCCACTGTCTTTGTTTTATAAGTTCCATGATGATGCGTTCCATGCCCTTGCAAATCAGGCTTGTCAGACTGATGGGACGGTAGTTCCCGGGATCCAAGGCAGATCCTCCCTTGTGAAGTGGGATAACTGTAGCTGTGTGCCACTCAGTGGGCACGAAGCCTGAGTTGAGGCTATGATTAAACATGACACTTAGGTGAGGTGCCAGTTCATTTTGTAGTTCATGTAGTACACAGCCTGGGATGTCATCTAGTCCCATGGATGCTGTATTCTTAGCTTTGGAGAGTGCGGTTTCTACCTGTGTAGCCGTGATTACCGGAATTTGGCTATCTTTTGGTATTGAGATGGGCCCTTTAGGGGGTGAGAGGGGGGTGAAGTTGGCACTAAATCGATCTGCCAGGATATTGTCAATATCCTTGGGATCAGTATATTTAATGCCATTCTGTTGTAGCTCAGAGCAGGTCTGAGCATTGCCATTTAGATTCTTGACATAACTATAGAATGCCTTGTGGTTGTCTTTGGAATCTTTGGTAATTTTATTTTCGTAACTAGCTGTTGAGGATTTTATGAGGGATCTCTGCTTCTTACTGAGGCTGGTGAGGGAGTGTTTTGCATTCTGGGATTTTCCTCTTTTCCTGCAACAGTTTCTTCCTTCTGTTGTATAGTTTGTTTATAGCAGGGGACCACCAGATTGGCTTCCTTTTTTTGGGGAAGAGCATCTTGGTTCCGTTTGGGATGGCACAATTCATGCACGAGTGGATGTGCTCGTACCGTGCCTTAGTGTAGGATTCT
This sequence comes from Protopterus annectens, assembly GCF_019279795.1. Taxonomy (NCBI): domain Eukaryota; kingdom Metazoa; phylum Chordata; order Ceratodontiformes; family Protopteridae; genus Protopterus; species Protopterus annectens. The sequence goes on along the minus strand of NC_056733.1, from coordinate 424,415,273 downwards.
GCAGTCGAACTTCCAGATCCAGTTTGCGTGGGTGTCGTAAAGTTTGTCACTTCTGCTTCAGTAGCATGAAGTTGGCTTTAGAGAAGTTTTTTAAAGAGGTTTCCTTACTGGGGGGTGGGATGTGGATGTAAAGGGTGATTTGCTTATGGTCAGACCTGACCAATGAGGGGGTGACCACTGGTGTGGAGCATCTATCTCCCATGTTTGTAATGACCAGGATACTGGAGCCCTTGGTGGGACAATGGATTAGTTGATCCAGGGCATTGGAATTTATGAATTCCAAGAACCGTTGGGAAAAGGTGTTGGTACCTGAGTAGTTTTCCCACTTAATGGCAGGGTAGTTGAAATCACCCAGTATTAGGGTGTTTGGTTGTATCTTAATATTTTCCAGTATGTTCAGAAAGGTGTAGTGAGACTCTTGGGCCATGGTGGGGGATCTGTAGCAAGCTACCATTTGGATTGCAGTCTTACCTAGTGTTAGTTGCACCTGGAGAATTTCAGATGCATTATATTGGGCATCTAGCCTGGAGGTGTGAATATCCTTGGTGAATATGGACACTCCTCCACCTTTAGTGTATCGGTCTTGGTTTTGTGGCCGAAAAGTATGGTAAGAATTGTAGCCTGGTATTGCAGGGGTGCTCTCTGGATCCTTGAACCAGGTCTCAGTTACTGCACAGATATCGATGTTCTCCAATTGTAAGAGTGCCTCGAGAGAGTGCATTTTGAGGTTTAGACATCTAGCATTACCTTCAGATTTTGCATGCTTGTATCTGTTACGGTGGTGGTTTTATCCTTTGAACCTTGCCTAAAAAAGGCATCATAGGGGTGGCAAGAGCTTTAAGCCAGTAACCTGAATCCCAGGGGTGACAGGTGCAGACCATCTTTGGCAAAGCATCGTGGTTTGTCGATCGTGTCTTCCCAGGCAGACAAATACTGGATCCCCTTTGAATGACACCAGAAGCTTAGTCAATTGTTGAAGTCAGTCATTTTGTCCTTATACTGTGGTATCATTCTGGGCAAAGGCAGGATGCTACTCAGGGCTAGGGTCATACCTGCCTGGGTCACATGATCCAAGAGCTCTTCCATGTCTCTCTTCATGTAGTCCAGGGAGGTACATCTCAAGTCATTCACTCCAGCATGGACAATGACAGAGTTGTATTTGTACTTGCTGTGGAGTGACTTGAGTGCATGCGTTATGTGGCAGATCCTGGCACCCGACAGGCAGCTCCTTGTTCAGCCTGGTGAGTGGGACATCAGTGTGCCTGACTATAGAGTCACCTATGACTAAAGTGTTGGGTACATTGTCTTGCCTTAGGGCCTATTGGGTGGCACACTGGTGTTGTGAGCTATGTGTCACTTTGGTTGTGACTGGTGTTTGTTTGCGTTTCAGCTTCGGAGGTCCTTCTTGCTTGGTCAGGTTAATGTTAAGGGCCTCTGCATATGTGGGTTTAGTGTTGCTATGTGTGGGTGTTGATAGTGTGGGTTTTGAAGGGCTACGAGTTGCTTAAGGTGTAATGCAGGTGTTCACCTTCTCCTCCTGACTGTCTAGCACAATCTTGGCAGGAGAGAGCTTTGCTTCCAGTTTGGCTGTGTAAGTGCATCTCGCGCAGGTTGTAGTGTTTGGTGGTAGGAGGAGAGGATTGTCTGTGTACATGAGGCAGTTGCCGCATTGCCCCAGTATGCCCAGATTCACCAGGTGGACAGGAGAAATCACCGGAAGCTGACCCTTGGGCATGCCTGTTTAGGTGCTTTTTTGTAGAGTTTAAGAGCTGTTTTCCCTTACCTTTGCAAGGTACTTTGCAATTATAGGCTGTTTAGTGCCTATGATTAATTTCTCCTTATTGACAAGGAGAGCTGAGTGTTTGTATCAGTTTCAGGCTTCCTAGTGCTTTCCAGCAGGTTCTAGAGCAAGTGCTAGTTACAGGGGTTCAGATTTTAGTGCTACTACTGAGAAACCAGCTAGTTCTAAGGGAAATTTTGAAGAGCAGACTTTCTGGTACCTGGAATAGTTTAACTGTAGACTCACAGTGCTGCACGATGCGAAAAATGTGGAAATGCGCGTTTTTAAGACAGAAAGTTGAAAGGGATAGAAATCAGCCCAAAAAGGCTAATAAAATTACAATTTCAGAGCTGGAAACCACTCCCCTAGCGTTAGATAGGCAGTACAATGCTCACCAGTCCCACTGGTAAGCAGTAGGACTTCCCTCTACCACAGCAAGGTCTGGATAGCTCTGAACACAGAAAATAAAGTCCTGAGACAAGCAAAGCCTGGGATATGGACTGGCTAGGAAAGGTGGGAAACGAGCAAACAAGATAGTATTTTTTGTTGTTGAAACAGGCTAAACAATGCAATAATACAGTAAATAAACACAGAAAAGGCCAACACACTTGAGTGTGTAGTCCTAAACAGTAAATGCAGTTAAAACTCTACAAAATTAGCAATTTAAAACTTTTTAAATGAAGCAAGGCAAGTGCACAACTGAAAAACAATTTGAGGCAGTAATACAGCAGAATAAGTAGCTAGTCTACCTATACAGAGAAGTCTATATATACAGAAAAGCAGCTAAAACACACAATTCAGGTGCAGTGCAACCTAGAGCACTTGAGTTGTAGCAATATTAAGGCAATTAGTTATAATAAATGCTCTAAAATATACTCCATTTCCAGAATGTTTGAGAAGCACAGTCAGAACACAAGGAGATTCAGGCAATTTTTTTTTTTTTTTTTAAGGGAAAAAGGAGAAACAGAAGGCCTTATCAAATGTTCTCTCTCTTGGGTAGAATGAGCTAATGACACTAGACTGGGAGGAGCGTCCCAGATTAGATTTACAGTAGGGGCTGGCAACTGCAAAGCCACCAAGTATAACAGCAAGACACCAACAGGGAGGGAGGAGGGGACACTAAAGCTATTAGCCTACAGACAGTAAGCACTACAGAAAGCCACAAATTGAAAGTTTTTAAACAGATAAAGGAGCAATGAGACTCTACAGAATGCTTTTAACTGCAAACAAATCAGTTACCCGTGCAGATTAAAATAATAGCAATAAAATACACTAAAAAACTATGCAGCGGACAATAAAAAGTGCTATATATAAATTGCTAGAAACAATAATCAGTATAAATAATCCAAAAAAAAAAAAACCAGGATACTTGTTTATCTCAGTTCAGAGTTGTAGTTAACACCTCTCCTCCACTCTGCTCAGTGTGTATAGACAGAAATATTCTCAAAGTTAGGGCTTAAATACCAGAAGATACAACCGGAGAACTTTTTTTTTTTTTTTTTTTTTTTTTTTTTAATACAAAAACAAAAAAGAACCAGCCCCCACTGGTCAGCAGCCAATTAACACAGTCTAGCCAAGGTAAAGAAAGGCTTCTGCTCTGAATCGAGCATGGCTCCTGATTCCCTGCTTCCGGCTCCTAGTAAGCCAGACAGATATTACAGGGTTTCTGACTCCCACAAATTTCTTTTCAAAAATCCTGCTGCTGATCCTGAGACTATCTCTCAGGGTCCCAAGGGTGTAAAGGCTTCTACAGCCAAAAATCCTACCCCTTCTGATAGAGATTCCAGGGCGCTGGATAGATGGAGTAAGACGGTTTTATATGTCTGCAACCTTGGCAGTCAGGGCTTTAAACTGCCAGTTTCATATGCTTAAATATCAACAGCATGTTATGGACTTACTGAAACAGAAAATTATGTTGATTTCTGATTGTGTGGAAAATAGAGTTACAGGATTTATTGCATTCAGCATAACAGGTTGGAAAGCATAATTTGCAATGTGGTTTTGATTCCTTGGATGCCTCTTGTAGGGGTGCCGTTACTGGATCTGTGATTTAGAAGGCATGCCTGGCTCAAGGAGCAAAATCTGCCTGATCATGTTAAAGCTAAATTGTTGGATGCCCCTTTGCATTATGATACTCTGGTTGGTAATAAGGCAGAAGACATTTTAAAGAAAATGGAAGACAAAGCTAAATCTATGCAAACTGTAAAAGATTTCTTGCAAGTGCAGCCACCCAGGTTCAGTAGACACTAGCCTACTAAAAATTGGTCCTTTCCTGTGTCCAACAGAATCAATCAGGGCAAATCCAGGCGCTCAAAAGGCTCCAGATATCAATCACAGGGTTCTTACAGTCAAAGCAGTGGGGTGCCTCCACCTCCAAATCTGGAGGAAACAAAGCACAACCCTACAGTAAGCAGTCTCAATGACTTTCCTCTATCATCACCAAGCACTTATCTTTTGGCAGCCCCCTTGTGGGGAAAACTAGCACTTCATGCTCAAAATTGGCAGTTAATTACCCAGGGCAAGTGGGTATTAAACATAGTATCCCAGGGATACAGATTTCATTTCCATACTTTGCCAGTTCCAAACGGATGGCCGGATCTGCCACAAAATCAGTGGGCAGAGGCCCAGAAACAAGTAGTGTCCCTCATGGATATGGGGGCCAATCAGCCAGTACCAGAAAAGGAAAAAGGACAAGGTTTTTATTCAAGACTTTTCCTGGTACCCAGAAAAGACAATTCATGGTGCCCAATACTGGACTTATCGATGCTGAACATGTTCCTGGACATTCCAAAATTCAAAATGCTGACTTTACAACAGCTACTGCCTATGCTAGGCAAGAATGCTTGGTTAGTAACTCTAGACTTAAGAGGCATACCTGCATATCCCAATAAGGGAATCGTGCAGAAGATGCCTCCGCTTCAAAGCAGTTTTTGCATTACCAATTCTCTGCACTGCCCTTTGGCTTATCTACTGTGCCCAGGGTCTTTACAAAGTGCCAGGCACCAGTAATTGCATTCTGCAGACAAAGAAGCATTCAAATGTATCCTTATCTGGACGATTGTCTCATTCAAGCAGAGAACAAGGACACTCCTCTTCAACATCTCTGGCGTTTGTAAAAAGGCTTCTAGCATGCCTAGGGAACACCATAAACAAAATCACAACTGGTACCCTCTCAAGTAATTACATTCCTGGGAGCAAGCTTGAATACAACTGCCCAGATGGCTTACCTCATGCCAGACAAACAAAGGCAACTGACAACGTACTTCAAACAAATGGCAACAAGAACCCAGTTATCTGCAAGACAAATTCTGCAGGCTTTGGGGTTCATGGCATCTTGCATTCTACTAATTCCATATGCGAGACTGCATATGAGGAAACTTCAATGGTACCTAAAAAGTTTATGGGGTCAACATTGTCACAGCCTAGAAACAATGATTCCTCTCATTCCCTGCCTACAACAGGAGTTTCTTTGGTGGGCAGAGACATGTCACCAAAACAAGGGACTGTCTTTCACTCTACCCTCAGCCATCCAAACCCTAACTACAGACGCATCAGACTATGCTTGGGGGGCCCACCTGGCAGGGAGATGCATTCAGGGCAAATGGAGTCCAAACCAAATGCATCTGCAAATCAACCAGAAAGAAATGCTAGCTGTTCAGAATGCTCCGACAGCCTTCAAGGACTTACTTCATCCAGGGCAACTACTTTTAAAGACGGACAACACCACAGTTATGTGGTACATAAACAAGCAGGGGGGTACATATTCCTACCCCCTTTGCAGACTAGCCATGGCCCTGTGAAACACAGCCTTACATCTCCAAGCTCAATTCCTGTCAGGAAAGCAAAATACTCTGGCAGACGACCTAAGCAGAAATCTTAAAGACCCGCACAAATGGAAACTGGATCCACAAATCTTCAGCATCTTAACACAGAAATGTGGGAGCCCAGACACAGATCTGTTCACCTCTCCCCAAAATTATCAGTTGGACAAATTCTGCACAAGAGCTCATCACAAAAAAGCATGGAAAGTAGATGCTCTATCCTTCAGCTGGAAAGTCTATGCCTTTTCCCCCTCTGCCTCTTCTCTCCAAGGTCTTACTAAAAGTCAGACAGGAAAAAACAAAAGTGATCCTAATTGCTCCTGACTGGCCTCGCCAGCACTGGTACCTGCTTCTAAGGAGCATGTCACATCTTCCTCCATGGTACTTGCCTCAAATACCTCATCTACTGTCTCAGCAGAACTATCAAATTCTGCAAACACAGCTCCAAACTCTGAATCTTGCAGCATGGCTAATCAACTAATTATTCAAACCACACCTCTTAGTAAATCTGTGATGGATGTTATTTTGGAAGCCAGAAGGCCTAGTACTAGAAAATCTTATGCTGATAAATGGAAGAGATTTTGTGCTTTGTACCAAGCACAAGGAATAGACACAGCAAAGCCCAATATTCCTCAGATTTTACAATATTTAACTGAGATGCTTGACAAGGGTCTATCTTTTTCTTCAATAAAAATCCATGCCTCTGCCATCTCTGCTCATTACAACACAGATCCTCCCCTCTTTTCTCATCCACTGCTTAAACAGTATCTTAGAGGGGCCAAAAATTTAAGGCCTCCCAGAAGAGCACCATCTCCTGCAATGGACCTCAATTTTGTACTGGAAAAACTCATCCTGCCTCCTTTTGAACCAGCAGCTACTGCGGATATAACATTTTCTATCTTGGAAAACAGCTTTTCTTTTGGCAGTCACTTCAGCAAGAAGGGTTTCAGAACTACAGACTCTCATGGCAGTAGAGCCTTTCATTATATTTTACCCGGACAGGGTGTCCCTCAGGACCAATCCTTCTTTTATGCCTAAGGTGGTATCCAGTGTGGCTCTTAACCAGACCATTCACCTGCCAACATTTTACCCAAATCCGCAGAACAAGGGGGAGCAGATTCTGCATTCATTGGATGTACACAGACAACTAAGATTCTACTTAAACAGGACCAAATCTCTAAGAAAGTCTGAGCAACTACTGGTAGCATTTGCTGCAGGATCAGAGGGGAAGGCTATATCAAAGCAGACTATTTCTAAATGGATAAGCCACTGCATTTGTTTCTGCTATTTGCACCATGGTAAACCTGTGCCAAGGGGATCAGATCACATTCCACCAGAGCTGCCTCTACTTCAGCAGCTTTTCTCAGAGGGGTCCCAACCAAAGATATTCTAGAAGCTGCTACTTGGAGCTCGGTTCATACCTTTACAAAGCATTATCATTTACATCTCTTCTCCAAATCCAGGGCAGGCTTTGCCACTGCAGTCCTGCAGGGCCTTATAGCCGCTCCTAATGCTGTTTAGTTTCATCCTCCCATCCATAGCTTTGGGATTCTACCCAAATGTAGTGACTGCAACAGTGAAACACTAAGAACATAGTACAGTTGTGTACACTTACCATAAATGTAGATGTTAGAGTGTATTCATTGTTGCAGTCTGGGTTACCCACCCGCCATCCCCCATTCTATATCTTTTCTTTCCTTCACTATACTCAAAAGCCTTTGCGGTGTATTTGCTTTTAGTTGAAGGTAAAGTTTGTTTCTAAAAATGCATTTATATATTTACTGTTTGTTTATATTTACATTTTTGCTCCCCATTTGGGGGGGCACCTGACATCTGGGGCAAGAAAAACTGAATGAAATGCCGTCAGCTGCATGTTTTATACCCCTGACGACTTGATGTTATGGAAGAGGAGACAGCAACCGACGCAGGACCCAAGACTTTGTTATTCAGGCTGACTGAGGGCAACCTGCCAGCAGATTACCCAAATGTAATGACTGCAACAGTGAATACACTCAACATCTACATTTATGGTAAGTGTACACAACTGTACTTTAAGCCATCCAACTACCGATCTTCCGAAAAACTAAGGATGAAGGAGACAGACCGCATAGGTCCAAAACTGCTGACGATGCTTCCGTTAAGCTAGTCGCCAGTCTGCCGGTACTCAGTGAGGCGCTTTCGCAGCTCCTGATACCCGCTTCTACAGATTCTCCGGCCTCTACTGAGACCCATTTGGAGTCCAGTATGCCGCAAGATGAGTCTTCGACTATGGAACCAGCAGATGTCTCTACCTTGGATGGGTCTGGAGCCGCTGTGCAGGCACCGTCTTCTGAGCATGTATTCAGGCCTTCCGATGTTCGTATTAAACAGACTACTTCGTTTTTGATTAAAACTACTAAATTTCTCAGGCCCAGAGTTTGCACTACGCCTAGGAAACCGAAGACCAAAGCGCATTCTCAAGCTCCCATGCCTCAGAAACAAATGCTTAGAATGGCTGAAGACCTTATTACTTTAATTGGGGGAAGCCAGCCTTTCCACTATAAAAGACAAAGAATTGATTTTCCTTCTGATTCTACAGACCATGAGTCCGATGACTCTGACCCCTCTGATTACCAGGACATACCCTTATCCACTTATGAGGATTTAGATGCAAAGGATTTCATTCCCTCTGCCTCCCCTCCTTTTCTTTTGGTGAAACCTTGCAATACCCTAAGAGAGCATTTCTGCTGGGAATGCCAGGATTACCCTCAGTCAAAAAAGAGACTCTGGGAATTTTTGGACTTGCCTTAGCACAGGCCTCTAGCTATACCTCCTGTCCTGGATATTGTAGATTATGTCTTCATGGAATCGAGTCTTAACCCTGATACTTTACCTCCAGCTCCTAGAAAGCCTGACTGGTACTACAGAGTACCTGACTCTCACAAATTTCTCTTTAAAAATCCTACTGCGGATCCCGAGACCATTTCCCAGGGACCTAAAGGTATTAAGGCTACTACAACCAAAAATCCTACACCTTCAGACAGGGATTCTAGGGCTTTAGACATATGGGGTAAGAAGGTATATACCTCTGCAACTCTTGCCATCAGGGCTTTAAATTCAGTTTCACATGTTGAAGTACCAGCAGCATATTATGGAACTAATTAAACAAAATAAATGTTGATTCCTGATTTGTGCAGAAAATAAAGATTTACAAGAGTTAATGCATTCTGCTAACCAAGTTGGTAAACATACTGTGCAGTGTGGCTTTGATGCCTTAGAAGCATCTTGCAGGGCTGCTGTCACTGTGTCTGTTCTGAGAAGGCGTGCTTGGCTGAAGGAACAAATCTTGCCAGACCATGTCAAAGCCAAATTAATAGATGCTCCATTAAATCAAGAATGTTTGTTTGGCACAAAAGCAGAAGTAGTTTTTAAAAAGATGGAGGAAAAAGCTAAATCTATGCAAACTGCTAAAGATTTCTTACAGGTACAGCCACCTAGATTCAGTAGGCATTGGCCTTCGAAGAATTGATCCTTTCCAGTCCCTCCCAGGCCTTCTCAGTCCAAACCTAGGGGCAACAGACCACAAAGATTACAGTCTCAGGGAATGGACAGATCTAAACATTGAAGTACTCCCACCTCAAAAAGAGGGAGTGGTAAGTCACCCTCTTATGGGAAAAAGTTCACAATGACTTCTCCTCCTTCCTTCCCACCCATGCCCAAGTACTTGCATCACTAGGAGGAAAACTTGCCCTGCATGCAAAAAACTGGGAATACATTACCCAGGATCGTTGGGTCTTAAACATTGTATCCCAGGGATACAGATTCTACTTCCATTCACTGCCAATCCCAAGCGGCTTGCCAGACCTTCCCTCAAACCAGTGGGTAGAGGCCCAAAAGCAAGTACTTTCTGTTCTCAGTATCAGGGCTATTCAGCCTGTTCCAACAGAGCAAAGGGGACATGGTTTCTACTCCAGACAGTTTCTGGTGCCCAGAAAAGAAAATTCTTGGCGCCCTATCCCGAATCTGTCAGTTCTCAACAGGTACCAAATTTCAAAATGCTTACACTCCAACAGCTGCTGCCTATGCTAGCCAAGGACTCCTGGCTAGTCACCATAGACTTAAAAGAAGTTTACCTGCACATCCCCATAAGGGAATCTTGCAGGAAATATCTACGTTTCAGGGCAGGCTCTATGCACTATCAGATGTTCATCGTGTTACACTGCTGCAGTCATTGCACTTGGATTATCCTGCTGTCAGGCGGTCCCGCAGTCGGCCTGAGTTCCAAAGTCTTGGTCCGGCGTCTGTTGCTGTCGCCTCTTTCCTGACGTCAGTGTGCCAGGGATATACAAGATGCATCTGACGCCATTTTCTTCAGTCTTTCTTGCCGCACGGTGCCTGAAGCAGAAGCAGTTCGCAAGTGCCGGTTGGTCGACTCCTGAGATTTTCGAAGTCTAATTTCAGATCCGAAGTCTTCAATAAAGCTAAGTACCCCATTGGGGAAACTTTTTTTTGTGCCTCAGACCGATGTCAGAAAAAGTTAATAATTGTATTTCATGTGGTAAGCAAATACCTCATAAGGACTTCCACTCTTGTTGTATTCCATGCCTAGGTCCTGATCACGACGTCACTAGTTATCGGTTTTGTGCTAGATTTAACAAACGCACTATAAAAAGACGTTTTGATTTTGCTTTGCACTACTTTGGCAGAAGGTTCAATTGTACGATGCCGTCGGATCACCCAGCGTCCTCAATACCGAAAAAACGCAAAGACAAGGATAAAGACAGGCATTCGAGGTCCAAAACCGACTATGAAACCTCTTCTAGGCCAGTCGCCAGTTCTCAGTGAGGCGCTTTCGCAGCCCCTGACACACGCTGCCGACTCCCACGTGGAGACATCTAGGCCTCTGGAAACCCAAGGTATTGGGCCTATAGAAACTAATCCCTCAGATGAGTCTGGAGCCGCTGAGCAGGCATCGGCTTCTGAGGGTGTTTTCAGACCTTCACAACTAACCATTTTAAAACAACAGCCAAAACAAAGGTACCATTAAAGACAAAGAAACAAGTACAGCATTCTCCTGGACATTTCTCCATGCCTAAGAAACAGATGGTTAAAATGGCCGAAGACCTCATTACTCTAATCTGGTTCCCATCCCCCTCCTGAGAAAAGGCCTAGGCAGGATACAGACCGACTCCTCTGATCAGGTTTCCATTTTCTTTGATTCCTCTTCAGACCAGGGATACTCTTTCCCTGCTGAAGAATCTATCCTTCAGCCTCTCCTCCTGAGGATTATTCTTTTGGGGAAACTTTACATACCATGAGGGAGCATTTCCATTGGGAAAGCCAGGATTATTCAGAATCCAAGAAAAGGCTCGGGGATTTCCACTTATTGCCTCAACACAGGCCCCTGGCTATTCCGCCTGTGCTAGGTATTGTGGATGATGTGTTCTCTGAATCCATTTTATCTCCTGACTCTTTGTCTCCTGCTCCAGCCAAGCCAGATAGGTATTATAGAGTCCCTGACTCTCGCAAGTTTCTTTACAAAAACCCTTCTGCTGATCCAGAAACTATTTCCCAGGGTCCAAAAGGGGTTAAGGCTTCCATTGCAAAAAATCCAGTACCCTCTGACAGAGATTCCAGAGCTTGGGATAGATGGGGGAAGAAAGTATACACTTCTGCAACTTTAGCAGTAAGAGTTTTAAATTGCCAGTTTCACATGCTTTTAAGTACCAACAATATTTAATGGCTCAATTAAAACAGAAAATGCTTGCAAGCTCAGACGCTCATGATTATAAAGAAATGCAGGATTTATTGCATGCAGTTGAACAGGTGGGAAAACATATTCTGCAATGTGGTTTTGATTCTTTAGAGGCCTCTTGTAGAGCCGCAGTTACAGGTTCAGTGATTCAAAGACATGCTTGGTTAAAAGAACAAAGTTTGCCTGATCATGTTACGGCAAAATTATTGGATGCTCCTTTACAGCATGATACTTTGTTTGGTGTTGAGGCAGAAGAGGTGTTAAAGAAACTGGAGGATAAAGCTAAATCTATGCAAACGGTCAAGGATTTCTTACAGATACAGCCACCTCGGTTTAGCAGAAATTGGCCAACAAAGAATTGGTCCTTTCCAGTGTCAGGCCACAGAGAGGCAGATACAGACGCCCAAGAGGCAGATCTCAACCCCAAGGCTCAGACAACAACAGTGGGGCACCTCAACCCCAAAAGGTGGTGAGGACAAGTCTCAACCTTACAGGAAGCAGTCCCAATGACTTTCCCCTTCGTACGCCAAGCACGTCCCTTCTGGAAGCCCCCTTAGGGGGAAAACTAGCACTTTTTTCTCAAAACTGGCAAACAATCACCCAAGACAAATGGGTCCTGAATATTGTGTCTCAAGGTTACAGATTCCACTTTCATACTTTACCAAGGTTAAAAGGAATGCCAGACCTGCCACAAAATCAATGGGCAGAGGCACAAAAACAAATTTCAGCCCTCATGGACATGAGAGCTATTCAAAAAGTACCACAACAGGAACAAGGACAAGGATTTTACTCAAGACTCTTCCTGGTCCCCAGAAAGGGCAAGGCCTGGAGGCCCATACTAGATCTTTCAATTCTGAATACTTACCTGGATATTCCGAAATTCAAAATGTTGACATTTCTACCCATGCTGGGCAAGAAGGCTTGGCTTGTTACTCTGGACCTCAGAGGCATACCTGCATGTCCCTATCGGACAAAATTGCAGAAGATACCTCCGATTCAAAGCTGGTACAATGCACTACCAATTCTCTGCACTGCCTTTTGGCTTATCTACTGCGCCCGAGGTCTTCACAAAGTGCCTGGCACCAGTAATTGCATTTTGCAGACAAAAAGGAAGTCAAATATATCCATACCTGGACGACTGCCTCATTCAAGCAGATACAAAGGACATTCTTCTTCAGCATCTGGCGTTTGTAAAAAGGTTGCTAATTTCTTTAGGGTACACAGTAAACGAAAAGAAGTCAAAACTAGTACCCTCGCAACAGATTATATTCCTGGGTGCAAGCTTAAATACAACGGCCCAGATGGCTTACCTCACGCCAGACAAACAAGTTCAACTAACTCGATATTTTCAATTGCTGGCAACAAAGTCCCATCTCCCTGCAAGAAAAATTCTGCAGGCCCTGGGATTCATGGCATCCTATATACTACTAATACCATATGCCAGACTGCATATGAGGAAATTACAGTGGTACCTGAAATGTGTTTTGGACTCAACACTCTCACAGTTTAGAAGCAGTAATACCAATGATTCCCTGCCTACAACAGGAGTTTCGATGGTGGGCACAGGCATGTCACCTAAACAAGGGTCAGCCTTTTACCCAACCCACAGCCAGGCAAACTCTAACAACAGATGCTTCGGATTACGACTGGGGAGCACACATGGCAGGAAAAGGTATTCAGGGCAAGTGGACCACAGACCAGATGCATCTTCACATCAATCAAAAAGAGATGTTGGCTGTTCAAAATGCCCTAACAGCTTTCAAGGACCTTCTACATCCAGGACAATTTCTACTAAAGACAGACACCACCACAGTAATGTGGTACATAAACAAGCAAGGGGGCACTCATTCTTATCCGCTATGCAGGCAAGCCATGACCTTGTGGAACACCGCTCTAACGTATCAAGTTCACCTGCAAGCACAATTCCTGCCAGGAAAGAAAAATACTCTGGCAGACGATCTAAGCAGAAATATCATGGACCCTCATGAATGGAAATTGAATCCACAAATCTTCAGCATGGTAACGCAAAAGTGGGGATGCCCAGACATATATCTTTTTGCCTCCCCACTGAATTGCCAACTACAAAAATTCTGCACAAGGACTTATCACAAACATACATGGAAAGTGGATGCTTTACTGTTCAGCTGGAAAAACCTAAAAGTTTATGCCTTCCCGCCACTGCCTCTCCTTTCAAAGGTACTCCTAAAAGCCAGACAAGAAAAAACAGAGATGATCCTGATTGCTCCAGACTTGCCACGACAGCACTGGTACCCTATCTTAAGGAACTTGGCTCAAGGCCCACCATGGATTTTTGCCTCAAATTCCACACCTTCTGGCTCAGCAAAACAATCCGATCCTGCACGGTCAGCTCAAAACACTAAACCTGGCTGCATGGCAGATACATTAGTCAAACAGACAACACCTCTCTCTAAAGCTGTTATGGATGTCATTTTGGAGGCCAGGAGGCCTAGCATCAGGAAAGCTTACTCAAAAAAATGGAAGAGATTCTGTGCCTGGAACCAGGCTCAAAGCATTGACCCTCTTGTTCCAAACATTCCTCAGATTTTACAATACTTGACTGAGATGCTGGACAGAGGCTTATCCTTCTCAATTAAGATCCACGCCTCTGCCATTTCAGCACATTACAACACGGATCCTCCTTTATTCTCTCATCCCTTGCTAAAGCAGTACCTCAGAGGGGCTAAAAACATAAGACCGCCCCGGAGAGCACCAACACCAACTTGGGACCTCAGTTTAGTTTTGGAAAAACTGACCCTACCACCTTTTGAGCCAGCCAATACAGCCAATCTGAAATTTTTATCATGGAAAACAGCTCTGCTCCTGGCAGTAACTTCAGCACGAAGAGTCTCAGAGCTACAGGCATTAATGGCAGTGGAACCTTTTATAATTTTTCATCAGAACAGGGTATCTTTAAGGACAAACCCTACCTTTATGCCAAAGGTGGTATCTAGTGTGGCTCTTAACCAAACCATCCATTTGCCAACTTTTTATCCAAACCCCCAGAATAAAGGGGAGAAACTTCTGCATTCTTTGGACATACACAGGCAGCTACGCTTCTACTTGGACAAAACAAAGGCTTTCAGGAAAACTGAGCAACTGTTTGTAGCATATGCTGCAGGATCACAGGGCAAGGCTATCTCCAAGAAGACTATATCCAAATGGATAGGACACTGTATTCGGTACTGCTACACACAGCATGGAAAATCAGTCCCAAATAACATTAGGCCACATTCCACCAGGGCAACAGCCACTTCAACAGCCTTTCTCAGAGGAGTACCTACCAAGGAAATTTTGGAGGCTGCAACTTGGAGCTCAGTGCACACCTTTACCAAGCATTACCACCTGCCTCTTTACTCTAAATCCAGAGCAGGATTTGCCACTGCAGTTTTGCAGGGCCTCATAGCCAATCCTAACTCTTTATAGACCAGCCACCCAACCTCAGCTTTGGGATTCTACCCAAGTGTAATGACTGCAGCAGTGTAACACGATGAACATAGTACAGTTTTGTACCTACCATAAATGTAGATGTTCGAGTGTTCACACTGCTGCAGTCCAGGTTACCCTCCCTCCATCTCCTCTGAACTAGCTGGACTTCTCTATACCTTTCTATCCTATACAACCTTTGGTGTGTATTTGCTGGTAACTGAATGTATTGTTTTTACTGTATATTTTTGATTAGCAATATGTATTGCCTACCTACTTGGGGGCACCTGACATCTGGGGCAAGAAAAACTGAAGAAAATGGCGTTGGATGCATCTTATATACCCCTAGCGCACTGACGTCGGGGAAGAGGCGACAGCAACTGACGCCGGACCAAGACTTTGGAATTCAGGCCGACTGCGGGACCGCCTGATGGCAGGATAACCCAAGTGTAATGACTGCAGCAGTGTGAACACTCTAACATCTACATTTATGGTAGGTACAAAACTGTACTTTATCTGCACTTCCCTTTGGTTTATCTGCTGCTCCCAGGGTATTCACAAAGTGCTGGGCTCCAGCCATTGCATACTGCAGGCAGAGAAACATTCAAAATTACCCATACTTGGACGATTGCCTGACTCAGGTGGACAGTCAGGAATTGCTACTTCAGCACCTGACCTTTTGTAAAGAGACTTCTAACTTCTCTGGGGTGTACCATTAACGAAAATAAATCACATCTGTTACCCTGGTAAGAAATTGTATTCCTGGGAGCAAGCTTGAACACAACTTGCCAGATGGCATTCCTCACTCCAGAAAATCAGGTTTATTAGACAAATTACTTCAAACTACTGGCCACCCAAACCCAGCTATCTGCAAGAAAAATACTGCAAGCCCTAGGGTTCATAGCCTCATGCATTCTCCTAATTCCATATGCAAGACTGCATATGAGGAAGCTCCAATGGTACTTAAGTCTCTGGTGTCAACATTCCCAGGACCTGGAAACAGTGATTCCGATTATTCCTTGCCTAAGGACAGAGTTCCTTTGGTGGGCAGAGGCCTGCAACCACAACAAGGGACTCCCTTTCACTCAATCCCCTGCCACCCAGACCCTGACAACAGACGCATCAGATTATGCATGTGGGGCTCACATGGCAGGCAAATGTATTCAAGGCAAATGGAGCCCAGGACAAATGCACCTGCATGTCAATCAAAAAGAAATGTTAGCTGTACAGAATGCTCTGACAGCCTTCAAATACCTTATCCTTCCAGGACAACTCTTGATAAAGACAGACAACACCACAGGCATGTGGTACATAAACCAGCGGTGGGGGGGACGGGGGACTCATTCCTACCCACTCCGCAGGTTAGCCATGGCCGTGTGGACCACAGCCTTGAGCAACCAAGTGCACCTGCAAGCTCATTTCCTGCCAGGCAAACAAAATTTACTGGCAGACGACTTGAGCAGCAATCTAATGGACCTGCACGAGTGGAAACTGGAACCCAATTCATTCAAGCTTCTAATCCACAAGTGGGGGGCACCAGAGGTGGACCTCTTTGCTTCCCCCCAGAACCATTAATTGAGTAAATTTTGCACCAAAACTCCCCACAGCCAAGCATAGAAAGTGGATGCCCTATCCTTTACATGGAAAAACCTCTCCATCTATGCGTTTCCCCCTCTGCCCCTCCTTTCAAAAGTACTACTCAAGATCAAGCAGGACAAGCCAAGGGCAACCCTTACTGCACCAGACTGGCCACACCAGCACTGGTACCCACTTTTAATCAGTCTGACAACAGTGCCTCCCTTTCATTTGCATCAGACTCCTTCTCTGCTGTCCCAGCAGGAGGGCCAGATTTTGCACCCTCAGCTGCAAACCCTGAACCTAGTAGCCTGGCTCATCCCCTGAATACATTACCAGCAATCCTCAGCAAACAGGTGCTGGATGTCATCCTCGAGGCCAGGAGGCCTAGTACTAGGAAATCCTATGCAGAAAAGTGGAAAGTATACTGTTCTTGGAGTCAGTCTCATGGTAAGGACACAGTCGTGCCCACCTTACCTTAAATCCTAGATTATCTAGCAGAGCTCCTCCCCAAAGGCCTGTCTTTGTCTTCCATTAAGATTCGTGCCTCTGCCATCTCAGCTCATTACAATACTGAGCCACCCCTCTTTTCTCACCCTCTGGTCAAACAGTTCCTGAGAGGAGCTAGCAATCTAAGATCACGAGGAGAGCTCCTACTCCTGCCTGGGACCTTAACTCTTTGTATTAGAAAAGCTCACGCTTCCCCCTTTTGAGCCTGCTGCTACAGCAGAGTTAAATTTCCTCTCTTGGAAAACAGCCCTACTTCTAGCCATCACTTCAGCAAGAAGAGTGTCTGAGTTACAGGCCGTTGTGGCTGTGGAACCCTTCATTATCTTCCATGCGGACAGGGTTTCCCTCAGGACTAACCCATCATTTATGCCCAAGGTCTTCTCCAGTGTGGCTTTAAACCAATCCATCCATTTACCAACCTTTTTTTCCTAATCCTCAGAATAAAGGGGAAAGGATCCTGCACTCCTTGCATGTGAACAGACAGCTTAGGTTCTACCTTAACAGGTCTAAACCATTCAGAAAATCTGACCAGCTGCTAGTCAGCTTTGCTACAGTGGCAGAGGGCAAGGCCATATCAAAGCAAACCATCTCCAAATGGATAGCACACTGCATCCATTTCTGCTACAAGCAACATGGGAAACATGCCCCACAGGGGATCAGAACTCATTCCACTAGGGCTGTCTCAACTTCTGCAGCATTCCTCAGGGGAGTCCCCTGCCAGGGACATCCTGTAAGCTGCAACCTGGAGTTCAGTTCACACCTTCACCAAGCATTACCACTTGCCTATCTTTTCTAAATCTAGAGCTGGGTTTGCTTCAGCAGTTTTACAAGGCTTGTTAGCCAGCCCTAATACTTCTTGACTGCCTGCACCCTTCCTCAGCTTTGGGAATCAACCCAAGTGGGATGACTGCAACAGTGAAACACGAAGAACATAGAGGTGTGTACACTTACCTAAATGTAGATGATGTTCTTCGTGTTTCACTGTTGCAGTCTTCACATTTGGGTTACCTGCTTGCAGTAGTCCTCAGTCGGCCTGATTATCAATAAAGTCTTGGGTTCTGCGTCGGTTGCTGTCTCATCTTCCATGACGTCAGGTAGTTAGGGGTATAAGGCATGCAGCCGACGCCATTACATCCGTCTTTCTTGCCGTGCGGTGCCCGAAGCAGTTTGCAAGTGTCTGTTGACCGACTCCTGAAATTTTCGTTTTCAAGTTTCAGAACCAGAGTCTTCAACTAAAGTTAAGTACTTTGTTGGGGAAACTTTTTCTTGCTGTAAACCGATGTCAGTAAAAGTCAATAATTGTATTTCTTGTGGAAAGCAAATATCTCATAAAGATTTTCATTCATACTGTGTTCCTTGCCTAGGCCCTGACCACGACATACTTCGCTGTCGATTTTGTGCCTTATTTAAACCACAAACTATTCGTTGTCTGTATATTTTCTATTCTAAATAATTTGGTACTTGGTTCAATTATCCAGGTATGTCTTCAGTAAGCCCCCGGACTACCGACATTCTGAAAAAACATAAAGACAGAGACAGGCCGCCTTGGTCCAAAGCTGCTGACGACGCTTCTCCTAAGCTAGTCGCCAGTTCACCGATACTCAGTGAGGTGCTTTTGCAGCCCCTGATACCCACTACTTCAGATTTGCAGGCCTCTACTGAGACCCATTCAGAGTCTGGTACGCCGCAAGATGCTTCAACTGTGGAACCTGCAGATGTCTCTACCTTGGATGGGTCCGGAGCCGTTGTGCAGGCACCGGCTTCTGAGGGTGTATTCAGGCCTACTGACTTGCATATTAAACCGATGCAATCTTCTTCTTCAAGGCCTAAAACTCGTACCATGCCTAGGAAACCGACGAACAGACCGCATGGTCAGGCCTCTATGCCTAAAAAACAAAAAAGAATGGCTGAAGATCTTGTTACTTTAATCGGGGGAAGCCAACCTTCCCTCTAAAAGACCTAGGACTGAATTTGCTTATGATACTTCTGACCAGGATTTTGAAATTTCTGTCTCCTCTGATGACCAGGATTTACCCTTATCCACCTATGAGGATTGTGATGCAGAGGACTCTATTCCCTCTGCTTCTCCCCCAGAGGATTTTTCTTTTGATGAAACCTTGCGTACTATTGGGGAGCATTTTCACTGGGAAAGCCAGGATTATTCTGTTTCTAAAAAGAGGCTTAGAGATTTCTTACTCCTGCCCCAACACAGGCCTTTAGCTATCCCTCCTGTACTGGACATTGTTAATGATGCCTTTTCAGAATCTAGCTTGGCCTCTGACTCTTTACCTCTCGCTCCCAGAAAACCTTATAGATATTGCAGGGTTCCTGATTCTCACAAGTTTCTTTTTAAAAATCCTTCTGCGGATCCCTAGACCATTTCACAGGGACCCAAGGGCATTAAGGCTAATACTGCCAAAAACCCTACCCCCTCTGATAAAGATTCCAGGGCACTGGATAGATGGGGTAAGAAGGTATACACCTCTGCAACCTTGGCCATCAGGGCCTTAAATTGCCAGTTCCATATGTTGAAGTATCAGCAGCATATTATTGGATTGCTTAAACAGAAAATGATGTTGATTCCTGATTGTGCTGAAAATAAGGATTTACAGGATTTAATGCATTCTGCTGAACAGTTTGGAAAACATACTTTGCAATGTGGTTTTGATTCACTAGTGGCATCTTGCAGGGCTGCTGTCTCTGGGTCTGTACTTAGAAGGCATGCCTGGCTTAAGGAGCAATCTTTGCCAAATCATGTTAAAACTAAATTGCTGGATGCTCCCTTAAATCAGGACTGCCTGTTTGGCAACAAAGCAGAAGTTGTTCTTAAAAAGATGGAGGAAAAAGCTAAATCTATGCAAACTGTTAAAGATTTCTTCAAGTGCAGCCTCCATGATTTAGTAGGCATTGGCCCTCAGAAAATTGGTCCTTTCCTGTCTCTTCCAGGCCTTCTCAGTTCAAACCCAAAACCAGCAGAACAACCAGGCTTCAGTCCCAGGGTACGCACAGAACTAAGCAGTGGTGGGCTCCCACTTCCAAATCAGGGAGTAGTAAGACTCTCCCCTATGGTAAGCTGTCTCATTGACTTAACTTTAAAACTTCCAAGCACTTTTCAACTGACTGCTCCTTAAGGGGGAAAGATCGCTCTGCAAGCAAAAAACTGGGAACTCATTAGCCAGGACAAATGGGTTTTAAACATAGTTTCCCCAAGGATCCAGATTTCACTTCCACACGTTACCAGCCCCAAACGGTTAGCCAGATCTACCCCCAAATCAGTGGGCAGAGGCTTAAAAGCAAGTACTTTCTCTGTTAAGATTAGAGGCTTTTCAGATTGTACCAGAAGAGGAAAAGGGACAGGGTTTCTACTCAATATTTTTTCTGGTACCCAGAAAAGACAACTCAATGGCACCCTATCCTGGACCTTTCTATCCTAAACACCTTTTTGGTGATTCCAAAATTCAAGATGCTAACTCTTCACCAGTTGCTTCTCATGATAGGCAAAGATGTCTGGTAGGCAACACTGGATTTAAAGGAAGCCTACCTGCACATCCCAATAAGGGAATCTTGCAGAAAATACCTACGCTTCAAACCAGGCTGCATGCACTATCAGTTCAGTGTATTGTCCTTTGGCTTATCTACTCCACCCAGGGTATTCACAAAGTGCCTAGCTCCACTCATTGCATTTTGCAGACAAATAAATATTCAAATATACCCATACCTGGAAGATTGTCTAATACAGGCAGAAAGCCAGGACATGCGTTTGAATTATCTGGCATTTGTACAAAAGATGCTAACTTGTCTGGGGTACACCATAAACGAAAAGAAATTACAGCTGTGCTCTGTCAACAAATTATATTCCTGGGAGCAAGCTTGAACACAACTTCCCAGATGGTTTTCCTCACACCAGAGAAACAAATTCATTTGACAACTTACTTCAAACTAGTGGCCACAAAACCCTATCTGAAAGGCAAATACTGCAAGCCTTGGGGTTCATGGCCTCGTGCATTCTACTAATTCCATATGCAAGACTGCATATGAGGAAACTATAATGGTATGTAAAAAGCCTATGGTGTCAACATTCTCAGGATCTAGAAGCAATGATGCCTATCATACCTTGCCTACGGTTAGAATTCCTTTGGTGGGCGGAGGCCTGCCATCAAAACAAGGGACTACCATTCACTCCACCCCCTGCCGCCCAAACCCTAACCGCTGCATTAGACTATGCATGGGGGGCTTACTTGTCAGGCAAGTGCATTCAGGGCAAGTGGAACCCAAGTCAAATGCACCTGCATATCAATCAAAAAGAAATGTCAGCTGTACAGAATGCTCTCTGACAGCTTTCAAGGACCACATTCTTCCAGGACAGTTAATGGTAAGGACTGTTATATGGTACATAAACAAGCAGGGGGGCACCCATTCCTACCCCCTCTGCAGACTAGCCATGGCTCTGTGGAAAACACCCTTGAGCTACCAAGTGCATCTACAGGCTCAATTCCTGCCAGGAAAATGAAATACACTGGCAGACGAACTAAGCAGAAATCTAATGGACCCACATGAGTGGTAACTGGAACCAAAGACTTTCAGCATGTTGATAAACAAATGGGGGAGCCCAGATATAGACCGGTTTGCTTCCCCCCAGAACTACCAATTGGACAAATTCTGCACAAGGGATCCTCATAAACAAGCTTGGAAAGTGGATGCTCTGTCCTTCAGCTGGAAACATCTATCAGTTTATGCCTTTCCTCCTCTGCCTCTCCTCTCCAAAGTACTACTAAAGATCAAACAGGACAAACCAAGGATGATACTGATTGCACCAGACTGGCCACACCAACACTGGTACCCCCTCTTGTGCAATGTCACAGCTAGCCCCATGGCACCTGCCTCAGACCCCTACCCTGCTGTCACAGCAGGGGAGCCAGATTCTGCACTCCCAGCTGCAAACTCTGAACCTAGCAGCCTGGCTAATTACCTGATGACCCCATTAGCATCCCTCAGTAAACAAACGTTGGATGTCATTTTGGAGGCAAAGAGGCCTAGTACTAGAAAATCTTATGCTGAAAAATGGAAAAGATTCTGTGCCTGAAAACAAACTCAGGGGATGGCCACAGCAGTGCCCAGTTTACCTCAGATTCTTCAATACTTTAACTGAGATGCTTCGCAGGGCCTTTCCTTTTCCTCCATCAAAATTCACGCCTCAGCCATTTCAGCCCATTGCAACACTGAACCCACCCCTCTTTTCTCACCCACTGCTCAAGCAGTTTCTCAGAGGAGTCACAAACTTAAGACCATCCAGAAGAGCCCAAACTCCAGCCTGGGATTTAACTTTGTATTAGAAAAACTCATTCTGCCTCCTTTTGAGCCAGCTGCAAGTGCAGAGTTAAAATTCCTTTCTTGGAAAACAGCTTTCCTTTTAGCAATCACTTCAGCAAGAAGGGTATCTGAATTACAGGCCCTTTATGGTAGTGGAGCCTTTCATCATCTTTCATGCGAACAGGGTGTCCCTCAGGACCAATCCCTCCTTCATGCCCAAGGTGGCATCCAGTGTGGCACTTAATCAATCCATTCATTTGCCAACCTTCTTTTCTAATCCACAGAATAAAGGGGAACAGATACTGCACTCCTTAGATGTGCACAGACAACTTAGATTTTACTTGGACAGGACTAAACCTCAAAGGAAATCTGAACAACTGCTGGTGGCATTTGCTGCAGGGGCAGCGGGGAAGGCTGTTTCAAAGCAAGCCATTCCTAAATAGATAGGCCATTGCATTCATTTCTGCTATACGCATCATGGAAAACCTATCCCACAGGGGATTAGACCCCATTCAAGCAGGGCTGCATCTACCTCTACAGCCTTTCTCAGAGGTGTCCCTACCAGAGACATCCTAGAAGCTGCTACCTGGAGTTCTGTACATACCTTCACAAAGCATTACCATTTGCCAATTTTCTTTAAATCCAGAGCTGGCTGTGCCGCTGCAGTCTTGCAGGGCCTTGTAGCTGGTTCTAATGCTCTTTAAATTCCTCCTCCCATCCTTAGCTTTGGGAATCTACCCAAATGTGATGACTGCAACAGTGAAACATGAAAAGCATAGTACAGTAGTGTACACTTACCATAAATGTAGATTTTCGAGTATATTTACTGTTGCAGTCCTGGTTACCCTCCTTCCAGATATATATGTATATATAACATCTGGGGCAAGTAAAACTGATGTAATGGCATCGGCTGCATGCTTTATACCCCTGAATACCTGACATCATGGAAGATGAGACCGCAACTGACGCAGGACCAAACACTTTGATAATCAGGCCGACTGAGGGCTACTGCAAGCAGATAACCCAAGTGTGTTGACTGCAACAGTGAGTACACTCTAATATCTACATTTATGGTAAGTGTACACAACTGTAGTCCTGGTTACCCTCCCTCCAGCCCCCTGACTTTTCTATACTTTCTACCTATCCTCTTTTTTGGCCATATCTTTTGGCATTAGTATTTACTTTTTACTGGAGGTGGTCCACACTATGTAATTGCTTCCTATTTTGGGGGCTCCTGACATCTGGGGCAGGAACTGATGTAATTGTGCCGGCTGCATGTTTTATTCCCCTGATGACCTGACGTCATGGAAGAGGCGACGGCATCAGACTCAGAAATCCCAAGACTCTGGTATTCGGTATGACTGAGGGCTACCTGCAGGCAGATAACCCAAGTGTGAGGCTGCAACAGTAAATACACTCTAACCTCTACATTTATGGTAAGTGTACACAACTGTACTTTTAGGCCCAGACCACGATGTCCCTTGCTTTCGGTTTTGTGCCTTAACGCCCGAATCATTCGTCGTCAGGCTCTTTTTCGCTAAATTCTTTCCCTCTCTATCTCCGTATTCTGAAATGGCTTCAGTAAGCCATCCAACAACTGATTTTCCGAAAAAAACACAAGGATAAAGACAGAGACAGACTGCATAGGTCCAAAATTGCTGATGATGCTTCCGTTAAGCTAGTCCCCCATCTGCCGGTACTCAGTGAGGCACCTTTGCAGCCCTTGATGCCCACTTTAATGGATTTGCAGGCCTCTGCTGAGACCCATTCAGTGTCCGTTATGATGCGAGGTACTACTTCAACTATAGATCCTGCGGATGTCTCTACCTTGGATTGGTCCGGAGCAGCTGTGCAGGCACCGACTTCTGAGGCAGTTATTCGCCCTACCGATTGTTTGAGTTCAACAGACAACTTCATTTCTAACCAAAACTACCGAGTTTTTTAGGCCCAGAGTATGCACTACGCCTAGAAAACTGATGACCAAACCGCATGCTCAGGCTCCCATGCCACAAAAACAAATGCTTAGAATGGCTGAAGACCTTATTACACTGATTAGTTGAAGTCAGCCTTCCCCTGCAGAGAGACAAAAGAACCCAGTCCCCTTCAGGTTCTACAGACCAGCAGTCCGATGACTCTGACATTTCTGATTTATGAAGATATGCCCTTATCCTCCTATGAGGATTCAGATACAGAGGAATCCATTCCCTCTGCCTCCCCTCAAGAGGAATTTCCTTTTGGTGAAACCTTGCATACAAGACTGTCCTCAGTCCAAAAGAGAGAGAATTTCTAGAGTTGCCTCAGCACAGGCCTTTAGCTATACCCCCTGTCCTGGATGTTATGGATGATGTTTTCATGGAATCAAGTCTTACTCCTGACACTTTACTTCCTGCCCCTAGGAAACCAGACACGTACTACAGAGTACCTGATGTTCACAAGTTACTGTTCAAGAATGCTACTGCTGACCCAGAGATAATTTCCCAGGGGCCTAAATGTGTCAAGGCTACTACAGCCAAGAATCCCACCCCTTCGGACAGGGATTCCAGAGCTTTGGACAGATGGGGTAAGAAAGTATATACCTCTGCAACTCTTGCTATCAGGGCTTTGAATTGCCAGTTTCACATGCTGATGTACCAGCAAGATATTATGGAACTTATTAAACAAAAAGTGCTAACTTTTCCAGACTGTGCAGAAAATAAAGAATTGCAGGAGCTTATGCACTCTGCATGCCAAGTCAGTAAGTATTAAGCATACTTTGCAGTGTGGCTTTGATGCCCTAAAAGCATCTTGCAGGGCAGCAGTCACTGGCTCTGTACTGGGAAGACATGCTTGGCTGAAGGAGCAGACCTTGCCAGATCATGATCATGTCAAGTCTAAATTACTAGACGCTGCTTTGAATAAGGACTCTTTGTTTGGCACCAAAGCAGAAGAGGTTATTAAAAAGATGGAAGAAAAAGCTAAATCTATGCAGACTGTTAAAGAATTCTTACAAGTGCAACCCCCTAGATTCAGTAGGTGTTGCCCTTCAAAACACTGGTCCTTTCAAGCCCCCTCCAGACCTTCTCAAACAAGACCCAGGAGGAAACAGACCACCCAGACTACAGTCTCAGGGTATGCAGAGATCTCCGCAATGGAGTGCCCCCACCCCTAAAGCAGGGAGTGGTAAGCCACCTCCTTACGGAAAAGGCTCACAGTGACTTCTTCAAACCACTTCCCAGCCCTGTCCAACTTCTTGTGCCCCTAGGAGGAAAACTTGCCCTTCATGTAAAAAACTGGATGTCCATCACCCAGGACTGATGGGTCCTCAGCATTGTATCCCAGCGTTACAAATTTTATTTCCATTCTCTGCCAACCCAAGCGGGTTTCCAGACCTTCCTCCAAATCAGTGGGCAGAGACTCAAAACCAAGTAATTTCCTTGCTCAATATCAAAGCTATTCAAGCTGTTCCAGTAGAGCAGAGGGGTCAAGGATTTTACTCCAGACTCTTCTTGGTACCCAGGAAAGAGGGCTCTTGGCGCCCAATCCTGGATCTTTCAATTCTCAACACCTTCCTGGTGGTACCAAAAATCAAAATGCTTATCCTGCGACAGCTTCTTCCTATGTTGACCAAGGATGCCTGGTTAGTCACCCTAGACTTAAAAGAAGCCTATCTGCACATCCCTTTAAGGGAGTCATGCAGGAAGTATATACATTTCAGGGCACGATCTATGCATTATCAGTTCTCTGCACTTCACTTTGGCTTATCTACTGCGCCCAGGGTATTCACAAAAATGCCTGGCTCCAGCCATTGCATACGGCAGGCAGAGAAATATCCAAATTTACCCATACTTGGACGACTGCCTGATTCAGGCGGACAGTCGGGAATTGCTGCTTCAGCACCTGGCATTCATAAAAAGCCTTCTCACTTCATTGTGGTACACCTTCAACGAAACAAAAAGAAATCACAACTGGTACCCAGTCAAAAGATTGTATTCCTGGGAGCAGGCTTGGACACAACTTCCCAGGTGGCATTCCTCACTTCAGAAAAGTAAGACAGATTACTTCAAACAAATGGCCACCAGAACCCAGCTATCTGCAAGAAAAATACTGCAAGCCTTAGGGTTCATGGCCTTATGTATACTTCTAATTCCATATGCAAGACTGCAAATGAGGAAACTTCAATGGTATTTAAAAAGTCTTTGGTGCCAACATTCTCAGGACCTGGAAACAGTCATTTATCATACCTTGTCTAAGGACAGAGTTCCTTTGGTGGGCAAAAGCATGCAACCACAACAAGGGACTGACATTTACTCTACCCCACGCCGCCCAGACACATCAGACTATGCATGGGGGGCTCACATGGCTGGCAAATATATTCAGGGCCACTGGAGCCCAAGTCAAATTCATCTGCACATCAACCATAGGTTCATAGGTAGGTA
Source organism: Protopterus annectens (assembly GCF_019279795.1). Lineage (NCBI taxonomy): Eukaryota > Metazoa > Chordata > Ceratodontiformes > Protopteridae > Protopterus > Protopterus annectens. The sequence continues at coordinate 424,388,684 of NC_056733.1, read as the reverse complement.
CTAGGCTATTAGCCCTAGGGCCTATATAAGCCTAGCCAAAAAAGTACCCTTGCTTTCGCCACCCAAGAAAATTATTTTCCTGTGCCCCTGTCGTGCAGAGCCACAGAAGTGATCCCTGGGGTGAATTTCCCATTTCCCATCCAGTCATCAAGATTTTTCTTAAGTGCTAATGAGGAGCTCTGTTTGACATAGGTAGTCTGTTCCACAGTATGGGAAGTGTCTGGGACTGGTATATATCCCTCCAGCATGTTCTCTTTATTGTGGTGACAGGGTTTAGGTCTCTAGAGCATGTAGCTCTGAGGGATCGGGATTTCTTTAAGTGGAGCATGTCCAACAGCTCTGGGTTTGACATAGCTTTGTATGTTAGGCAGAGATCACCTCTGAGTAGGCGATATGCGACTGAGTAAAGCTGGAGTTTTTTGAGATGGTCTGCATAGGGCATCTGTTTGAGGCTTGTAATCCTCTTTGTGAGGTATTTCTGTGGCCTTTCCAGTTATTGATGTCTTGTGAGGTACATACCAAAAGGGGCGTTGTACTCTATAATGGGTCTAATGAGTGATGAGTAGAGTGGAACAATGACCTTTTTTTTTCTGGATGAGAAGTGATCCACGTAGGAGGCTTTCCTGACCACTGTGGCGATGTGATTATCAAAGGAGCGACTACTGTCCACCTGTGTCCCAAGGTCTTTTATCACACTTTTGGCGTTAAGTAGACTATCACTTATGTGGTAGTTCATGGGTGCAGAGTTTTTACCAAAGGGGATGACAATACACTTTTTGGCATTGAGCTTCAGACCATGGCTTTGACACTAGGCATCTGTCTCACTGAGGCCCTTTTGTAGTATGTCCACATCGTTAGGAGTTTCGATTATGGCTCCTAGTTTACAGTCATCTGCAAACTTTGTTAGCCAAAGACCTTCTGTGTTAGCCTGCACTTCAGAGAAGTAGATACCAAACAGGAGAGGACCCAGGACTGAACCTTGTGGTACTCCACTTGTCACTGGTTTGAAGTTGGATTTGGAGTCTGCTACTTTCACGGTGTGGGTTATGTCCGTGAGCCAGTTGGCAACCCATCTTGTGACATAGGGATTTATACCTAGTTTAGTGAGCTTCTCTATAATTCCAGAGTGGGGGATGGTGTCGAAAGCCTTTGCGAGATCTAGATAAGCTGTGTGAACCACCTTACCCTCATCTATGGCTTTGGTGACTGGTTCAAAGAAGACATGATCTGCCTTTTACAAACCCGAACTAGGTAGGGTCCAGAGTTTGGAAATTACCAATGTCTTTGTTTAATCATATCCACGATGATACGTTCCATGGCCTTGCAGACCAGGCTAGTCAGGCTAATAGGCCGGTAGTTCCCGGGGTCCGTCATGCCTCCCCCTTTGTGGAGTGGGATAACCGTCGCTGTGCACCATTCAGTGGGCACAAAGCCTGAGGTGAGGGTATGATTGAACATGGTACTTAGGTAGGGTGCCAGTTTATTCTGTAGTTCGTGTAGAACGCAGCCTGGGATATTGTCAGGTCCCATGGATGCTGTGTTCTTGGCTTTGGAGAGTTTTTTTTTTTTTTTTTTTTTACCTGTACAGCCGTGATTACAGGAACCTTGCATTCTTCCGGTACAGAGATGGGCCATCTAAGGTGTGATGGGGGGGGGGGGGGTAAAGTTAGCACTGAACCTATCTGCCGGGATGTTGGCAATGTCAGTTGTTTCTGTGTATTTAGTGCCATTGTGCTGTAACTCAGAGCAGATCTGCGTGTTGCCATTGAGATTCTTGACATAGCTATAGAATGCTTTGTGGTCGCCTTTAGAGTTCATGACAATTTTGTTTTCGTAACTAGCTTTGGAGGATTTTGAGGGATCTCTGCTTCTTATTGAGGTTGACCAGGGAGTTCCTCCAGTCATGGGAATTTACTTTGTTTTTTTTTTTTTTTTTGCAACAGTTTCTTTCTTCTGTTGTAGAGTTTGTTTATGGCAGGGGACCACCAGACCAGCTTCCTTTTTTTGGAGGATAGCATCTTGGTTCTATTAGGGGATAGCATGATCCATGTACTCGTGTAAGTGCTTATAAAGTGCATTTGTGTAGGATTCATCAGTCGTACCTCTATTGTCCGTCTGCATGGGTGTCATGAAGTTTGCCACTTCTGTCTTAAGTGTGAAGTTGGCTTTGGAGAAAGTTTATACGGTGGTTTCCCTAATTGGGGGTGAGGGCAGGATGTGGATGTCTAGGGTGATTAGCTTGTGGTCGGATCTGACGAACAAGGAATTGACCTCTGGTGTGGAACACCGGTTGCCCATGTTGGTAATGACCAGGTATAGGATATTGCTGCCCCTGGTGGGGGTGTGAATAAGTTGATCCAAGTCGTTGGAATTTATGAATTCCAGAAAACGTTGAGCCAAAAGGGTTGGTACATGAGTAGTTTTCCCAGTCAATGGTGGAGTAGTTGAAATCACCCATTATTAGGGTGTTGGGTTGTACCCTAATACTTTCCAGTGCATCAAGAAATGAGAAGTGGGAATCCTGGGGCATGGTGGGGGGGGGGTTCTGTAGCAAGCTACAATTTGGATTGCGGTCTTGCCCAGAGTTAGTTGCACTTGGATAATCTCAGATGCATTATGCTGTGCAACTAGAAAGAGATGCTTGCTGTACAGAATGCCCTGACAGCTTTCAGATCCCCACTCTTTCCAGGACAACTGCTTATAGACGGACACCACCACAGTTGTGGTACATCAACAAGCAGGGGAGAACCCATTCCTACCCACTCTGCAGGTTAGCCATGGCCCTGTGCAAAACGGCCTTGGACATCTAAGTCCATCTACAAGTTCAATTCCTGCCAGGCAAACAGAATTCACTGGCAGATGACTTGAGCAGAAATCTCCTAGACCCACCCGAGTGGAAATTGGAACCCAGCACCTTCAACCTTCTGATTCAGAAATGGGGGACCCCAGATGTGGATCTCTTTGTCTCCCCCTGCAACCACCAGTTCGGGCCTGGAAAGTAGATGCCCTATCCTTTCACTGGGAAAACCTCTCGATCTATGCCTTTCCTCCTCTGCCCCTTCTCTCAAGTGTATTACTCAAGATAAAACAAGACCGGCCAAGGACAATTCTGATTGCCTTGGACTGGCCATGCCAGCACTGCTACCCACTCCTACGCAACCTGACAACGGTGCTACCCTGGCACCTACACCAGACCCCAAACCTGCCCTCTCAGCAGGAGGGACAGATTTTGCATCCACAGTTGCAAACCCTAAATCTTGCAGCCTGGCTTATTACTTTTAATACTGCACCAGCAACCCTAAGCAAGCGGGTGCTGGATGTCATCCTTGAAGCCAGAAGGGCCCAGTACAAGGAAATCCTATGCTGATAAGTGGAAAAGGTATTGTTCTTGGATTCGGTCTGAAGGAGGCGACACAGCACTGCCTTCCTTGCCTCTAATCCTGGATTACCTAGCAGAACTACTCCACAGAGGCATATCCTTCTCCTCCATTAAGATTCATGCCTCCGCCATCTCGGCTCATTACAACACTGAGCCACATCTATTCTCCCACCCTCTCATCAAACATTTCCTGAGAGGGGCAAACAGCTTAAGGCCATCAAGGAGAGCACCCACCCATGCTTGAGACCTTAACTTTGTACTGGAAAAGCTCACCCCCCCCCTTTTTTTTTAACCTGCTGCTTCAGCAGAGTTAAAATTCCTCTTTTGGAAAACAGCCTTGCTTATAGCCATCACTTTAGCTAGAAGAGTGTCTGAGCTACAAGCACTGTTGGCTGTTCAACCCTCTGATGTTCGTGTTACCCTGCTGCAGTCATCACACTTGGGTTATCCTGTCTTCAGCGGTCCCGCAGTCGGCCGGAATTCCAAAGTCTTGGTCCGGCGTCGGTTGCTGTTGCCTCTTCCCTGACGTCAGAGCGCCAGGGGTATATATAATGCAACTGACGCCATTTTCTTCAGTCTTTCTTGCCGCGTGGTGCCCGAAGCAGCAGCAGTTCGCAAGTGCCGGTCGGCCGACTCCTGAGATTTTCGAATTCGAATTTCAGACCGAAGTCTTCTATAAAGCTAAGTACCCCGTTGGGGAAACTTTTCTTGCCTCAGACCGATGTCAGAAAAAGTTAACAATTGTATTTCTTGTGGGAAGCAAATACCTCATAAGGATTTTCATTCTCATTGCATACCTTGCCTAGGCCCAGACCACGACGTCACTTCTTGTCGGTTTTGTGCTAGGTTTAATAAGCGTACTATTAAAAGACGCTTTGATTTCGCACGACACTACTTCGGTAGGAAATTAACTACACCATGCCGTCGGAGCAACCGACTACCGGCGTGCACAAAAAATGCAGGGATAAGGACAGGCAGCTCAGGCCTAAGCCAGATTCCGAGGCCTCGGCTGTTCTCCGGTCCTCAGTGAGGCTCCGACGCAGCCCCTGACTACCGCAGATCTGGAACCCGAGACCGCTACGGAAATTTTGACGGAATGTACCAGGCCGACGCAGCCTTTTACTTCAGGCCCTTCCGACGACTTTGCTTCAAAAGACGTCGGTGCTACAGAAACGCCATCGGTTTCTGAAGGCGTTTTCAGACTGACGACTCTCACCATTAAAACGTTTTCTAAGTCGAAGACTCCTCCTAAATCTAAAAGGACTGCACTTCAGTCTCCTGTTCAGGGCCCTATGCCTAAGAAACAGATGCTCAAAATGGCTGAAGATTTGATTTCTTTAATCAGGGGTTCACAGCCCCCTCCTGACAAAAGGCCTAGACAAGAGGAAGATTTTGCTTCCTCTGAGCAAATGTCAATTTCTTCAGACTCCTGTGAGGACCAAGACTATTCCTTCTCTCCTTATGAAGATTTTGATGCTGAGGACTCTTTTCCCTCACCTTCTCCTCCTGAAGACTACTCCTTTGGGGAAAATTTACACACTATGAGGGAACATTTTCACTGGGAAGGTCAAGACTACTCTGATTCAAAGAAAAGGCTCAGAGAGTTTCTTTTACTCCCCCAACACAGGCCACTTGCCATCCCACCAGTTTTGGACATTGTGGGTGATGTCTATTTAGAATCTAGTTTCAACCCAGAGACTCTACCTCCTGCTCCGGCTAAGCCTGACAGATACTACAGAGTGCCCGATTCCCACAAATTTCTTTACAAAAGCCCAGTAGCTGACCCAGAGACCATCTCCCAGGGTCCCAAGGGGGCTAAGGCTTCTATGGCTAAAAACCCAGTACCTTCTGAGAGGGATTCCAGAGCACTAGACAGGTGGGGGAAAAAGATTTGCACCTCAGCCACACTAGCTATGAGGGCACTGAATTGTCAATTTCATATGCTTAAGTATCAGCAATTTCTAATCTCTCAGTTAAAGCAAAGAATAACCACTCTCCCTCAACAATCTGAATTGAAAGAAGTATAGGATCTATTGCACGCCACTGAGCAGGTGGGCAAACATACCTTACAATGTGGGTTTGATTCTTTGGAGGCCTCCTGCAGAGCAGCTGTCACTGGGTCTGTTATATGTAGGCATGCTTGGTTAAAGGAACAAACTCTGCCTGATCATGTTAAAGCAAAACTACTAGATGCTCCCTTACAGCAGAATGTTCTTTTTGGAGTTAAAGCAGAAGAAGTTTTAAAGAAAATGGAAGATAAGGCAAAATCTATGCAGACAGTCAAAGATTTCCTACAAGTACAACCCCCTCGCTTCAGCAGAAAATGACCAACAAAAAATTGGTCCTTTCCAGCCACTGACAGACTGCAGAGGGGTAAATACAGACGCCCAAGGGGCAGAGGACAACCACAAGCCCAGTATAAACCTCGCCAATGGGGCACTACAACACAGAAGGGAGGAGAAGACAGGTCTCAATCCACCAGAAGGCAAACTCAATGACTTGCACCTCATCTGGCCAAGCAATACTCTCTTGGCAGCCCCCTTGGCACATAGTCACAAAGGACAAATGGGTCCTAGACATAATTTTACGAGGATACAGATTCCACTTTCACACCTTGCCAATGAAAAGAGGAATGCCAAACCTGCCACAAAATCAATGGGCAGAGGCACAAAAGCAAATTACAGCTCTCATGGACATGAGAGCCATTCAACTGGTACCTACTCGAGAGCAAGGCCAAGGATTTTACTCAAGACTTTCTAGTGCCCAGAAAGGACAATGCCTGGAGACCAATTCTGGACCTTTCAATTCTAAACACTTACAAGTACCCAAATTCAAGATGCTAACACTACAGCAGCTACTTCCCATGTTGGGCAAGGAAGCATGGCTAGTAACGTTGGACCTCAAGGAGGCATACCTGCATGTCCCTATCAGACAAAGTTGCAGAAGATACCTCCGTTTCATTGCAGGTTCAACCCATTACCATTTCTCTGCACTGCCCTTTGGCTTATCTACTGCGCCCAGAGTTTTCACAAAATGCCTGGCACCAGTAATTGCATACTGCAGACAAAGAAGAATTCAAATATATCCATACCTGGACGACTGCTTCATCCAAGCAGAAAGCAAAGACATTCTCTTACATCATCTGGCCTTTGTAAAGCATCTACTAAACTGCCTGGGGTACACAGTAAACGAAAAAAAGTCAAAACTAGTACCCTCACAAAAAATGACATTCCTGGGTGCCAGCTTGAATACAACGGCCCAGAAGGCTTATCTTACGCCAGACAAGCCACTACAACTGACTCAGTATTTCAAGACAATGGCAACAAAGACCCAATTAACTGCAAGAAAAATTCTGCAGGCTTTGGGCTTCATGGCATCTTACATACTAATAATACCATTTGCAAAGCTGCATATGAGGAAATTACAGTGGTACCTAAAAGCGTATGGTCTCAACACAGCCACAGCTTGGACACAGTGATATCTCTCATTCCCTGCCTACAACAGGAATTTCTATGGTGGTCACAGGCATGTCCCCTCAACAAGGGTCAGCCTTTCACCTTTCCCCCAACCAGGCAGACTATCACAGCAGATGCTTCAGACTACGCTTGGGGGGCACACATGGCAGGACAATGCATTCAAGGCCTATGGACTGCAGATCAAAGAAATCTGCACATAAATCAAAAAGATGCTAGCTGTACAGAAAGCTCTGACAGCCTTCAAGGATCTATTACATCCAGGACAACTTGCAATAAAGACAGACAACACCACAGTAATGTGGTACATAAACAAACAAGGGGGTACACATTCCTACCCTCTATGCAGACAAGCAATGATCTTATGGAACACAGCTCTGGCCTACCAAGTCCAGTTACAAGCTCAATTCCTGCCAGGACAGAAGAACACATTGGCAGACGACCTCAGCAGAAACATCAAAGATCCCCACGAGTGGCAACTAAATCCAGAAATATTTGCAATGATAACTCAAAAATGGGGCCTTCCAAACATAGACCTGTTTGCCAGTCCTCAAAACTACCAACTGACAAAATTCTGTACAAGGACATTCCACCATCAAGCTTGGAAAGTGGACTCTCTCTCTTTCAGTTGGAAAAACCTGATAGCATATGCCTTCCCTCTATTACCTCTCCTCACAAAGGTTCTTTTGAAGGTCAAAAAGGAGAGACCACGACTGATTCTCATAGCCCCAGACTGGCCACGCCAGCACTGGTACCCGCTATTGAAAAATATGGCCCACAGCCCACCATGGATATTGCCTCAAATACCCCATTTGCTCACACAACAAAACAAACAGATTCTTCACAGCCAGCTCAAAACTTTAAATCTGGCTGCATGGCAAATCAACTAAACATCCAACCAGCTCCTCTTTCTAAAGCAGTTCTGGATGCTATTCTGGAAGCCAGGAGGCCAAGCACCAGGAAGGCTTATTCGGACAAATGGAAAAGGTTTTGTGCCTGGAACCAAGCGAAAGACGAAGACACAATTCAGCCTCACATGCCTCACATTCTACAGTATTTAGCTGAGATGTTGCACAAAGGACTTTCCTTTTCCTCAATTAAAATCCATGCTTCAGCTATTTCAGCTCACTACAACACGGATCCACCTTTATTTTTACATCCTCTTCTAAGGCAGTTCCTCAGAGGGGCAAAAAACATTAGACCACCCAGGAGAGCTCCTACACCAACGTGGGACCTCAACTTTGTTCTGGAAAAACTAACGCTACCTCCCTTTGAACCAGCTTTCTCTGCAGATCTTCAGTTCCTATCATGGAAGACTGTCCTGCTCCTAGCAATAACTTCAGCTAGGAGAGTCTCAGAGCTACAGGCACTAATGGCAGTGGAACCTTTCCTCATTTTTCATCAAGACAGAGTTTCTCTACGAACTAATCCTTCCTTTATGCCTAAGGTGGTTTCCAGTGTAGCTTTAAATCAAACCATCCACTTACCCACCTTCTTCCTCAATCCACAGAACAAAGGTGAGAGACTCCTGCATTCCTTGGACATTCACAGGCAGCTTCGTTACTACTTGGACAAAACTAAGGCTTTCAGAAAAACTGACCAGCTCTTTGTATCCTATGCTACAGCTTCTCAAGGGAAGGCTATATCTAAGCAAACCATTTCTAAATGGATAGGTCATTGCATACGTTTCTGCTATACCCATCATGGGAAACCAGTTCCTGCTACCATTAGATCCCACTCTCACCAGGGCAACAGCTACCTCTACAACCTTTCCCAGGGGGGTTCCAACCAAGGAAATTTTAGAAGCTGCAACTTGGAGTTCAGTACACACCTTTACCAAACACTATCACTTAACTCTTTACTCTAAGTCCAGGGCAGGCTTCGCCACTGCAGTTTTGCAGGGCCTTATTGCCCCCACTAACCCTCTATGATAACTCCCCCCTACCTTAGCTTTGGGATTCTACTCAAGTGTGATGACTGCAGCAGGGTAACACGATGAACATAGTACAGTTTTGTACCTACCATAAATGTAGATGTTCGAGTGTTCACCCTGCTGCAGTCCAGGTTACCCTCCCTCCATCCCCTCTGATCTACTGGCAACATCTCTTCTAAGCCTTACTGATGTATTTGCTTATAGCTGAATGGATTTTGTGTTTGTGCAGTGTTCACTCCATTTGGTACTAATTCTGCCACCTTTTTTGGGGCACCTGACATCTGGGGCAAGAAAAACTGAAGAAAATGGCGTCGGTTGCATTATATATACTCCTGGCGCTCTGACGTCAGGGAAGAGGCGACAACAACCGACGCCGGACCAAGACTTTGGAATTTCGGCCGACTGCGGGACCGCCTGACTACAGGATAACCCAAGTGTGATGACTGCAGCAGGGTGAACACTCAAACATCTACATTTATGGTAGGTACAAAATTGTACTTTATTTTACATGCTGACAGGGTTTCCGTCAGGACGAACCCTTCCTTTATGGCTAAAGTGGTGTCCAGTGTGGGTCTCAACCAATCCATCCATTTGCCAGCCTTCTTTCCCAATTCTCAAAATAAAAGGGAAAGGATCCTGCACTCTTTGGACGTGCACACACAGCTCAGATTCTGCCTTGACAGGACTAAGCCCTTCAGAAAATCTGACCAGTTACTAGTCAGCTTTACAGCAGGGGCAGAGGGCAAGGCCATTTCAAAACAAACCATTTCCAAATGGATAGCACACTGCATCCATTTCCCCTACAAGCACCATGGAAAGCCAACCCCTCAGGGGGTCAGAACACATTCCTCTAGGGCTACATCTACCTCTACAGCATTTCTCAGGGGAGTCCCTACCAGGAACATCCTGGTGTTCTGTACACACCTTCACCAGACATTACCAACTGCCTATCTTTTCCAAATCCAGGGCAGGATTTGCTACAGCAGTCTTGCAAGGCCTACTAGCCATCCCTAACTCTTCTTGACTGCCTCCACCTTTCCTCAGCTTTGGGAAACCACCCAAGTGTGATGACTGCAACAGTGAAACACGAAGAACATAGTACAGTTGTGTACACTTAGCATAAATGTAGATGTTCGAGTGTATTCACTGTTGCAGTCCTAGTTTCCCTCCGTCCAGCCCCTTAGATGTTCATCATGTTACACTGCTGCGGTCATTACACTTGGGTTATCCTGCCGTCAGGTGGTTCCCCAGTCGGCCTGAGTTCCAAAGTCTTGGTCCATTGTCGGTTGCTGTCGCCTTCTTCCTGACGTCAGTGCAACAGGGGTATACAAGATGCAACCGACGCCATTTTCTTCAGTCTTTCTTGCCGCGGTGCCCGAAGCAAAAGCAGTTCGCAAGTGCCGGTCAGCCGTCTCCTGAGATTTTCATTCCAAATCCAGAACCGAAGTCTTCTACAAAGCTAAGTACCCCGTTGGGGAAACTTTTTCTTGCCTCAGACCGATGTCAGTAAAAGTTAATAATTGTATTTCTTGTGGGAAGCAAATACCTCATAAGGATTTCCATTCCTATTGTATCCCATGCTTAGGCCCTGACCACAACGTCACTGGTTGTCGGTTTTGCGCTAGGTTAACAAGCGCACTATTAAACGTCGGTTTGAATTTGCCCGACATTATTTTGGTAGAAAATTCAATTATACTATGCCGTCGGAACTTCCGACGACCGGAATACACAAAAAGCACAAAGACAAGGATAGGCATCCGAGGCCCAAAACTGACGACGAAGCCTCTTCTAGGCCAGTCGCCGGTTCTCCGGTTTTCAGCGAGGCGCCTTTGCAGCCCCTGACGACCGCTTCTGTAGAACCACTAGCCGCCTCTGACTCCCACGTGGAGATGGCTGGGCCTTCGGACGCACAAGTTCTTTAGCCTACCGAGACTTACCTTTCAGAGGGATCCGGAGTAGCTGAGCAACCCACAGCTACAGAGGGTGTCTTCAGACTTATTCAGTTGAGCATTAAACCCTCAGCTAAGTGTAAGCCTCCTTTAAAGTCAAAGAAACAAATACAGCATTCTCAAGGACAGGCCTCCATGCCTAAGAAACAAATGCTCAAAATGGCCGAAAACCTAATCACTCTGATCAGGGGGTCCCATCCCCCTCCTGATAAAGGGCTTAGACAGGATGCAGACTATGACTCCTCCGACCAGGTGTCCATCTCTTCTGGTTCATCCTCAGACCTAGGATACCCTTCACCCCCTTATGAGGATTCTGATGCTGAGGAATCTATTCCATCATCCTCACTGCCTGAGGACTACTCCTTTGGGAAACCCTACATACCACGAGGGAGCATTTTCACTGGGAAGGCCAGGATTATTCAGAATCCAAGAAAAGGCTCAGAGACTTCCTTTTATTACCTCAACACAGACCCCTTGCTATTCCTCCAGTGTTAGATATTGTGGATGATGTGTTTACTGAATCCGGCTTAAATCCTGATTCCTTGCCTCCAGCCCCTGTTAAACCTGACAGATACTACAGAATTCCCTGACTCACATACATTTCTGTATAAAAGCCCTGTAGCTGACCCTGAAACTATTTCTCAGGGACCCAAAGGAGGTAAGGCCTCAGCCAAGAATCCAGTTCCCTCTGACAGAGTTTCCAGAGCATTAGACAGATGGGGAAAGAAAGTATATACGTCTGCAACTTTAGTAGTGAGAGCCTTAAATTGCCAGTTTCACATGCTAAAATATCAGCAATTTTTACTGTCTCAGTTCAAACAAAAAAATGCTTCTAGAATCAGATCCTCCTAATTTTAAAGAAATGCAGGATTTATTGCATGCAGCTGAACAAGTGGGAAAGCATACTTTGCAATGTGGTTTTGATTTTCTAGAGACCTCTTGCAGAGCAGCAGTTACAGGCTCTGTCATTAGAAGATATGCTTGGTTAAAAGAACATACGTTATCAGATCATGTTAAAGCAAAATTATTGGATGCACCTTTGCAGCAGGATGTATTATTTGGAGTTGAGGCAGAAGAGGTACTAAAGAAAATGGAGGATAAGGCAAAATCTATGCAAACGGTGAAGGTACAGGTTCAGCCTCCTAGATTTAGCAGAAACTGGCCAACTAAGAATTGGTCCTTTCCAGTTACAGACAGACCTCAAAGGGGAAGATACAGACGTCCAAGAGGTAGAGGTCAAACACAAGGTACTTGCAGGCCTCGACAATGGGTTGCATCAGGCCAGAAAGAAGGGGAAGACAGGCTCCAACCATATAAAAAAAACAGCTCCAATGACTTCCCACTACAGCTGCCAAACAAATCCTTCTTGGCAGCCCCCTTGGGAGGAAAACTGGCACTCTTCTACCACAATTGGCAAATGATCACCAAAGACAAATGGGTTCTCAGCATTGTATTTCTAGGTTACAGGTTCCACTTTCACACTCTGCCAAGGTTAAAAGGAATGCCAAATCTGCCACCAAATCAATGGGCAGAGGCTCAAAAACAAATTACAGCACTCATGGATATGAGAGCTATTCAAAAGGTACCATCACAGGAACAAGGACAAGGATTTTACTCAAGACTCTTTCTGGTACCCAGAAAGGACAAAGCCTTTCTGGATCTTTCATCTCTAAACACTTACCTGGATGTTCCGAAATTCAAAATGTTGACATTAAAGCAGCTTCTTCCCATGCTGGGCAAGAAAGCTTGGCTCGTGACTTTGGATCTCAAAGAGGCATACCTGCATGTCCCTATCGGACAAAACTGCAGAAGATACCTCAGATTCATAGCGGGTTCAATGCACTAACAATTCTGTCCACTGCCCTTTGGCTTATCTACTGCGCCCAGGGTCTTCACAAAGTGCTTGGCACCAGTAATTGCATTTTGCAGATGGAAAGGAATTCAAATTTATCCGTACCTGGACGACTGCTTGATTCAAGCAGAGAGCAAGGACATTCTTCTAAAGCATCTGGTGTTTGTAAAAAAGTTATTAAGTTGCCTGGGGTACACAGTAAACAAAAAGAAATCAAAACTAGGGCCCTCACAAGAAGTTATATTCCTGGGTGCCAGCTTGAACACAACGGCCCAGATGGCTTATCTCACGCCAGACAAACAAGGACAAACTGACTCAATACTTTCAATTGATGGCAACAAAGACCCAACTCCCTGCAAGAAAAATTCTGCAGGCCTTTGGTTACATGGCATCTTGCATACTACTAATTCCATATGCCAGACTGCATATGAGGAAACTACAATGGTACCTAAAGAATGTATGGTCTCAACACTGTCAAAGTTTGGAAACAGTTATACCACTAATCCCTTACCTTCAACAGGAGTTTCAATGGTGGGCTCAAGCTTGTCATCTCAACAAGGGACAGCCTTTTACACAACCCACAGCCAGGCAAACGCTGACAACAGATGCATCAGATTACGCCTGGGGAGCACACATGGCAGGCAAATGTATTCAGGGCACGTGGCCCGCAGAACAAAGGCATCTTCACATCAATCAAAAAGAGATGTTAGCTGTACAAAATGCGCTTGCAGCTTTCAAGGACCTGCTGCATCCAGGACAACTACTACTAAAGACAGACAACACCACAGTTATGTGGTACATAAACAAGCAAGGGGGCACTCACTCCTACCCCCTATGCAGACAAGCTCTGACCTTGTGGAACACAGCTATAAACCTTCAAGTTCATCTGCAAGCACAATTCCTGCCAGGAGACAAAAACACACTGGCAGACAACTTAAGCAGAAACATCATGGATCCCTATGAATGGGAGTTGAATCCACAAATATTCAGAATGAGAACACAGAAATGGTGGAGCCCGGACATAGATCTGTTTGCATCCCCAATAAACTGCCAGCTACAACAATTCTGCACAAGGAGTTACCATCCACAAGCATGGAAAGTGGATGCCCTCTCATTCAGCTGGGAGAACCTACAAGTATACGCATTCACACCATTACCTCTCCTGCCAAAGGTACTCATAAAAGCCAGGCAGGAAGAGCCAAAGATGATCCTGATTGCAGCAGACTGGCCATGCCAGCACTGGTACCCAATCTTAAGGAGCTTAGCACAAGAACCACCCTGGATTTTGCCTCAAATTCCACATCTGCTGACTCTGCACAACAAACAAATACTACACAGCCAGCTAAAGACATTTAAACCTAGCTGCATGGAAGATTCCTTAGTCAAGCAAGCAATGCCTCTCTCCAAAGCTGTTATGGATGTCATTCTGGAGGCCAGAAGGCCTAGTACCAGGAAAGCCTATTCGGATAAATGGAAGAGATTCTGTGCCTGGAACCAAGCTCTCAGCCTTGACCCTCTTGTCCCAAACATTCCTCAGATACTACAATACTTAACTGAGATGCTGGACAAAGGACTCTCCTCATCCATCAAGATCCACACCTCTGCCATCTCTGCTCATTACAACACGGATCCACCAATTTTCTCAAATCCTCTGTTAAAACAGTACCTCAGAGGGGCTAAAAACATAAGACCGCCCCGTAGAGCACCTACTCCAACTTGGGCCCTCAACTTTGTTTTGGAGAAGCTAACTTTACCTCCTTTTGAGCCAGCCAACACAGCAGAATTAAAATATATCTCTTGGAAAACTGCTCTGCTTCTGGCAATAACATCAGCACGAAGAGTTTCAGAATTACAGGCACTAATGGCAGTGGAATCTTTCCTCATTTTCCACCAGGACAGGGTGTCTTTAAGAACTAACACTACTTTTATGCCAAAGGTGGTATCCATTGTGGCTCTAAACAAAACTATTCACTTGCCAACTTTTTATCCTAAACCACAGAATAAAGGGGAGAGACTACTGCACTCTTTGGACATTCACAGACGGTTACACTTCTACTTTGGACAAAACCAAAGCTTTCAGAAAATCTGAACAATTATTGGTAACATATGCTGCAGGAGCACAGGGAAAAGCCATTTCAAAACAGACTATTTCAAAATGGATAGGACATTGTATACGTTTCTGATACACATACCATGGAAAACCTGTACCTAGCAGCATCAGATCTCACTCCACCAGGGCAACAGCCACTTCAACTGCCTACCTCAGGGGAGTACCTACCAAGGATATTTTGGAAGCAGCAACTTGGAGTTCTGTACATACCTTCACCAAGCATTACCATCTGCCTCTATACTCTAAATCCAGAGCTAGCTTCGCCACTGCAGTGCTGCAGGGCCTTATAGCCACCCCTAATGCCTTATAGAACCAGCCACCCTTCCTCAGCTTTGGGATTCTACCCAAGTGTAATGACTGCAGCAGTGTAACACGATGAACATAGTACAGTTTTGTACCTACCATAAATGTAGATGTTCAAGTGTATACACTGCTGCAGTACAGGTTACCCTCCCTCCTTCCCCTCTTACTGGCTGGTACATACCTATGTCTTCTACCCTTACTACCTATGGGGAGTATTAGCTGGTAGCTGCAAGTTGTTTTTTGCTTTTCTTATGTATGTTTTATTAGCAATTGGAATTGCCTACCTATTTAGATGCACCTGACATCTGGGGCAAGAAAAACTGAAGAAAATGGCATCTGCTGCATCTTGCATACCCCTGGTGCACTGACGTCAGGAAGGAGGCGACAGCAACCGACGCCGGACCAAGACTTTGGAACTCAGGCCGACTGGGGAACCGCCTGACAGCAGGATAACCCAAGTGTAATGACTGCAGCAGTGTATACACTTGAACATATGGTAGGTACAAAACTGTACTTTTTTTTCTTTCTCTCGCTCTCTCTTCTCTATGGCTATTACTATTGGTATTTACTTTTTTACTGGTGGTGGTTTCCCCACCATAACTTGGATCCCTGTTTGGGTGCCCTGACATTTGGGGCAAGAAAGATTGATGTAATAGTGTCGGCTGCCTGTTTTTATACCCCTGACGTCCGTCCTGGAGCGACAGCAACCGACGCAGAAATACTAAGTCTCTGGTATTCGGGCCGACTGAGGGCTTAGCTGCAGGCAGATAACCCAAGTGTGATGACTGCAACAGTGAATACACTCTAACATCTACAGTTATGGTAAATGTACGCAACTGTACTTTTCTCTTTCTGCTACTGTTATTTTGAGGCTTCACTTTTTGGCAGTCTTTAGTATAGAGTTGATTTTCTTCATGTTTCACTGTTGCAGTCATCACATTTGGGTTATCTGCTTGCAGTGGGCCTCAGTCGGCTTGATTATCAAAGTCTTGGGTCCTGCATCGGTTTCTGTCTCATCTTCCATGACGTCAGGTAGTCAGGGGTATAAAGCGTGCAGCCGACACCATTACATCAGTCTTTCTTGCCGTGCAGTGCCAGAAGCAGAAGCAGTTCGCAAGTGCCGGTCGTCCGACTCCTGAAATTTTTGTTTTCGAGTTTTAGATCCGAAGTCTTCAACTAAGCTAAGTACCCCATTGGGGATCCTTTTCCTTGCTCTAAACCGATGTCAGTAAACGTTAGCAATTGTCTTTCTTGTGGAAAGCAAATACCTCATAATGATTTTCATTCGTACTGCATTCCTTGCTTAGGCCCAGACCACGACGTACCTCGCTGTTGGCTTTGTGCCTTATTCAAACCTCGTACTATTCATCATTGGTTCATTTACGCATCTAAATATTTTGGTACTCTGTTCAGTTATCCAGACATGGCTTCGGTAAGCCACCCGACTACTGACTTTGCGAAAAAACGCAAAGATAAAGACAAAGACAGACCAAATAGGTCCAAAGCTGCCGACAACGCTTCTCCTAAGCTAGTCTCCAGTTTGCCGGTACTCAGTAAGGTGCTTTCGCAGTCCCTGATACCCGCTACTTCAGATTCGTAGGCCTCTACTGAGACCCATTTGAGTCTGAAATGCCACGAGATACTACTTAGACTGCAGAACCTGCGGATGTCTCTACCTCGGATGGGTCCGGAGCCGCTGTGCAGGCACTGGCTTTTGAGGGTGTGTTCAGGGCTACTGACTTGCATATTAAACCAACACCATCTTCTTCTTCAAGGCCTAAAACTCGATCCATGCCTAGCAAACCGACACCCAGTCCGCATGGTCAGGCCCCTATGCCTAAAAAACAAATAAGAATTTCTGAAGACCTTATTACCCTAATCAGGGGAAGCCACCCACCCCCCCCCCCCCTCTGAGACCTAGGACTGATTTTCCTTCTGATTCTTCTGATCAGGATTCTGCTATTTCTGTTTCTTCTGATTACCAGGATTTTCCCTTATCTACCTATGATGCAGAAGATTTCATTCCCTCTGCTTCCCCTCCAGAAGATTTTTCTTTTGGTGAAACATTGTATACTCTTAGGGAGCATGTTCGCTGGGAAAGCCGGGATTACTCTGACTCAAAAAAGAGGCTTAGGGAATTCCTACTCCTTCCTCAACATAGGCCTTTAGTTATCTCTCCTGTACTGGACATTGTAGATGATGCCTTCTCGGAATCTAGCCTGTCCCCAGACACTTTACCTCCAGCTCCCAGAAAACCTGATGGGTATCACAGGGTACCTGACTTTCTCAAGTTCCTCTTCGAAAATCCTACTGAGGATCCTGAGACTATTTCACAGGGACCCAAGGGCATTACGGCTACTACTGCCAAAAATCCTACCCCCTCTGATAGAGATTCCAGCGCGCTGGATAGATGGGGTTAAGGGTAAGAAGGTATACACTTCTGCTACTTTGCCCATTAGGGCCGTAAAACTACCAGTTTCATTTGTTAAAGTATCAGCAGCATATTATTGGATTGCTTAAACAGAAAAGGATGTTGATTCTTGACTGTGCTGAAAATAAAGAATTACAGGGTTTAATGCATTCTGCTGAACAAGTTGGAAAACATACTTTGCAATGTGGTTTTGATTCATTAGAGATATCTTGCAGGGCTGCTGTCACTGGGTCTTTACTTAGAAGGCATGCTTGTCTTAAGGAGCAATCTTTGCCAGATCATGTTAAAGCTAAATTACTGGATGCTCCCTTAAACCAAGACCGCCTGTTTGGCAACAAAGCAGAAGAGGTACTTAAAAAGATGGAGGAAAAAGCTAAATCTATGCAAACTGTTAAATATTTCCTGCAAGTACAGCCTCCAGATTTAGTAGGCATTGGCCCTCTAAGAATTGGTCCTTTTCTACCTCTTCTAGGCTTTCTCAGTCCAATTCCAGAACCAGCAGAACACCCAGACTTCAGTCCCAAGGTACTCACAGGCCTAAGCAGTGGGGGGCTCCCACTTCCAAAGCAGGGAGTAGTAAGACTCCCCCCTATGGTAAACTGTCTCAGTGACTTAACTTTAAACCTTCCAAGTCCTGCTCAACTGACTGTTCCTTTAGAGGGAAAGATTGCCCCGCAGGCAAAAAATTGGGAACTCATTACCCGGGACAAATGGGTTTTAAATATAGTTTCCCAAGGATGCAGATTCCACTTCCACTCCTTACCAACCCCAAATGATTGATCAGCCCTAACCCCAAATCAGTGGGTAGAGGCTCAAAAGCAAGTTATCTCTCTCTCTCAAGCATCAGGGCTGTTCACCCTGTCCCTGAAGAAGAATGGAGGCAATTTTTCTACTCGAGACTTTTCCTGGTACCCGGAAAAGGCAATTCCTGGCGTCCTATCCTGGACCTGTCTATCCTAAACACATTTTTGGTAATCCCAAAATTCAAGATGCTAACTCTTCATTAGCTGCTTCCCATGCTAGGCAAAGATGCCTGGTTGGCAACACTGCATTTAAAGGAACCCTACCTGCACATCCCAATAAGGGAATCTTGCAGAAGATACCTACGCTTCAGAGCAGGCTACATGCACTACTAGTTCTCTGCACTGCCCTTTGGCTTATGTACTGCACCCAGGTATTCACAACATGCCTAGCTCCAGTTATTGCATTTTGCAGGCAAAGAAATATTCAGATATACCCATAGCTGGATGGTTGTCTAATTCAGGCAGAAAGCCAGGACATGCTATTAAGTCATCTGCCATTTGTAAAGAAATTGCTAACTTCTCTGGGGTACACCATAAACGAAAAGAAA
Organism: Protopterus annectens; assembly: GCF_019279795.1. Taxonomy (NCBI): domain Eukaryota; kingdom Metazoa; phylum Chordata; order Ceratodontiformes; family Protopteridae; genus Protopterus; species Protopterus annectens. The sequence continues at coordinate 424,369,903 of NC_056733.1, read as the reverse complement.
TCGCATCTTGTACCCTGCCAGCAAATTGTATTCCTGGGAGCAAGCTTGAATATAACTTCCCAGATGGCCTACCTCACACCAGAGAAGCAAGTTCATTTGACAGCCTACTTTAAACTACTGGCCATTAAGACCCAGCTGTCTGCAAGGTAAATACTGCAAGCCCTGGGGTTCATTGTCTCTTGCGTTCTACTAATTCCATATGCAAGACTGCATATGAGGAAACTACAATGGTATCAACATTCTCAGGCTCTAGAATCAATGATTCCTAACATACTTTGTCTACATATAGAGTTAATTGGGGGGGCAGAGGCCTGCCACCAAAACAAGGGACTGCCATTCACTCTAACCCCTTCCGCCCAAACCCTAACAGATGCATCACACTATGCATGGAGGGCTCTCTCTTGACAGGGCAGTGCATTTAGGGCAAATGGAACCTGAGACAGATGTACCTGCATATCAACCAAAAAGAAATGTTAGCTGTACAGAATTCCCTGACAGCCTTCAAGGACCATTTTCTTCCAGGACAATTATTGGCAAAGACAGACAATACCACAGTTATGTGGTACATAAACAAGCAGGGGGGAACCCACTCATACCCTCTTTGCAGACTAGCCATGGCTCTGTAGAACACAGCCTTGAGCTACCATGTGCACGTACAGGCTCAATTCCTGCCAGGCAAGCTAAATTCACTGGCAGACCTAAGCAGAAATCTCATGGACCCACACAAGTGAAAACTGGAGCCAAAAATATTCATAATGTTGAGAAACAAATGGGGGAGCCCAGAGAGAGACCTGTTTGCCTCCCCCCAGAACTACCAGGTGGACAAATTCTGCACAAGAACTTCCCACAGACAAGCTTGGAAAGTGGATGCCCTGTCCTTTAACTGGGAAAGCCTCTCTGTTTCTGCCTTTCCTCCTCTGCCTCTCCTCTCAAAGGTTCTACTAAAGATCAAACAGGACAAGCCAAGGACAATACTGATTGCACCAGACTGGCCACGCCAGCACTGGTACCCCCTCTTGCACAGTATGACCCTGCTGCAACCATGGCACCTACCTCAGACACCTTCCCTGCTGTCCCAGGCGTACTGGGAATCTGAATTTGCTTTCAAAGGTGTGACTATATCTGAATGTTTAGCTTATTATACAAGATACCTTGACAATATTTCATCTTGTTAAAGGGTGACTAAAAGGTAGGACGCATGTTGTTGAATAGGTTTAACAGTTCCAACAGAATTTCTGTGTTTTACGTCTAATTTTAATTTGGAAGCTATTTCTTACTTGAATATATGGCTCACTAAAAACAGAGTTTTGAATTGTTATACAGCAAAAATATTCAGGAAAAACACCTATTCCAATACGTTTCTGCATTTTTCTAGTTGCCACCCTTTCCACCAGAAAAGGTCTGTTATAAAAGGACAATTAGTCAGGGCATCCTGGATTACTTCTCAAGATGAGGATTTTCAGGAGGAATGTACATTTTTGAAAACATTGTTTTTGCATCGGGGGTACCCTGAATCTTTGTTGGATGCATTGATAGAAGAAGTAAAAGCTAAAAGAGCAAATCATACTTTCAAGCCAATATTGGTCAATAGAAGTCCTTTTCTAGAAGATTCAATGATCGTGGATACTTTAGAGTCACCTGTACATAATGATGAAGCACCTGTACATAATGATGAAGCGCCATCTAAAAGGCTGCGGTGGTGGTGGTGCAGTAGCGTTGTCGCCTCACAGTAAGATGTTGTCCTGTTCGATTCTCAGCTGAAGCGTCTTCTGTGTGGAGACGTGCGTGAATGGGCGTACCTTCGTTGAAGGTTGTGCGTCAGAGCTGGCAACTCGGCATGTAAAAATCTACTGCCAATCATTAGCGGACCGGAGTTCCGCTGTGGCGACCCCTAACTGGGAAAAGCCGAAAGACAAAGACAAGAGTTTTTTTATAACTACCTTCAGTATACAAAGCAGTTCTTGTGTAAATATCATTAAGAAAAACTGGGAGCTGTTTAGATGTAACCAGGTCCTGTTTAGTAAACTTGGAGATTCCCCAAATACAGTATTTAAACGAGGTAGAAATTTAAAAGACCTGTTAGAAAAGCAGTTTTCTAAACCTTTTAGAACTATAGGTATGATCAAATGTGAGTCCTGCAATTTTTGTAAACACGTAGACTTGACTAATTATTTCACAGTCAATGGTTACAAATACAGTTTACAAGAAAAATTTAACTGTAATTCAAGTGCTATTGTCTATTTAGCGAGATGTACACAGTGTTCTGTGTTCTATGTGGGGAAAACGGAGCTTAGACTCCGTGATAGGATGTATGAACATTTATATGCTACAAGTCTACTCCAGCCCGGGACCTTAACTTTGTATTGGAAAAGCTCACTCTCCCTCCATTTGAACCAGCTGCAACTGCAGAGTTGAAAAACAGGGTTTCCCTCAGGACCAATCCTTAATTTATGCCCAAGGTGGTGTCTATTGTGGCCCTAAATCAGTCCATTCGTTTGCCTACCTTTTTCCCGAATCCACAAAACAAAGGAGAACGAATACTGCATTATTTGGACGTACACAGACAACTTAGATTTTATTTGGACAGGACTAAGCCTCTCAGAAAATATGAACAGCTGCTAGTTGGGTTTGCTGCAGGGGCAGAAGGGAAGAGGCCATTTCAAAGCAAACCATTTCTAAATGGATAGCCCATTGCATTCATTTATGCTATAAGCACCATGGAAAACCTACTCCACAGGATAAGATCACATTCCACCAGGGCTGCATCTACCTCTACAGCCTTTCTCAGAGGAGCCCCTACCAGGGACATCCTAGAAGCTGCTACCTGGAGCTCTGTACATACCTTCACCAAACCTTACCACATGCCTATTCTTTCTAAATCCAGAGCTGTTTTTGCCACTGCAGTCTTGCATGGCTTAATAGCTGGTCCTGATACTCTCTAAATTCCTGCTCCCTTCTTTAGCTTTGGGAATCAACCCAAATGTGATGACTGCAACAGTGAAACACGAAGAACATAGTACAGTTATGTACACTTACCATAAATGTAGAGTGTATTCACTGTTGCAGTCCTGGATGTTCTTCGTGTTTCACTGTTGCAGTCATTACATTTGGGGTATCTGCCTGCAGGTAGCTCTCAGCCGGCCTGAATATCAAAGTCTTGGGTCCTGCGTCTGATGCGGTCTCTTCTTTCATGTCGTCAAGGGTATAAAGCATGCAGCCGACGCCATTACATCAGTCTTTCTTGCCGCCCAAAGCAGAAGCAGTTCGCAAGTGCCGGTTGGCCGACACCTGAATTTTTCGTTTTCGAGTTTCAGAACAGAAGTCTTCAAAAAAAAATTAGTACCCCATTGGGGATCCTTTTTCTTGCTCTAAACCGATGTCCGTAAAAGTTAACAATTGTATTACCTGTGGAAAGGAAATATCTCTTAAAGATTTTCATTCATACTGCATTCCTTGGTTAGGTGGAGACCACAACGTCCCTCGCTGTTGGTTTTGTGCCTTATTAAATCATCGAACTATTTGTCGTCTATTCATTTTTGCATCAAACTATTTCGGTACTTGGTTTAATTATCCAGAAATAGCTTCGGTAAGCCATCCTACTACCGACATTCTAAAAAAACTTAGATAAAAACAGAGACAGACCACATGGGTCCAAAGCTGCCGATGACGCTTCCGTTAAACTAGCTGCCAGTTTCGCCAGTACTCAGTGAGGCGCTTTTGCAGACCCTGATACCTGCTACTTCAGATTCGCAGGCCTCTACTGAGAACTATTCAGAGTCTGGTACGCAGCGAGATGCTTCTAAGACTATGGAACTTGCGGATGTCTCTACTTTGGATGGGTTCGGAGCCGCTGTGCAGGCACCGGCTTCTGAGGGTGTATTCAGGCCTACTGACTTGCATTTCAAACTGACGCCATCTTCTTCAAGGCCTAAAACTCGACCCACACCTAGAAAACAGACGTCCAAACCACATGGTCAGGCCCATATACCTAACAAACAAATGATAAGAATGGCTGAAGACCTTATTAGTTTAATTAGGGGAAGCCAGCCTTCACCCTCTAAGACCTAGAACTGATTTTCCTTCTGATTCTTCTGATCAGGATTCAGAAATTTCTGTTTCTTCTGGTTACCAGGAATTGCCCTTGTCTACCTATGAGGATTCGGATGCAGAGGACTCCATACCCTCTGCTTCCCCTCCAGAAGATTCTTCTTTTGGTGAAACCTTGCACACACTCTTAAAGAGGATTCCTACTGGAAAGCCAGGATTACTCTGACTCCAAAAAGAGGCTTAGAGAATTCTTCCTCCTACCTCAACACAGGCCTTTAGCTATTCCTCCTGTCCTGGACATTGTAGAAGATGCCTTCTTGGAATCTAGCCTGGCCCCAGACACTTTACCTCTGGCTCCCAGGAAACCTGACCGGTATTAGAGTACCTGACCCTCAAGTTCCTCTTCAAGAATCCTACTGCGGACCCAGAGACCATTTCACAGGGACCTAAAGGCATTAATGCTACTACTGCCAAAAACCCTACCCCCTCTGATAGAGATTCCAGGGCCTTGGACAGATGGGGTAAGAAGGTATACACTTCTGCTACTTTGGCCATTAGGGCCTTAAACTGCTAGTTTCATATGTTACTGTCAGCAGCATATTATTGGACTACTTGAACAGAAATTGATGCTGATTCCTGACTGTGCTGAAAATAAAGAATTACAGGATTTAATGCATTCTGCTGAACAAGTTGGTAAATATACTTTGCAATGTGCTTTTGACTCTTAAGAAGCATCTTGCAGGGCTGCTGTCACTGGGTCTGTTCTTAAAAGGCATGCTTGGCTTAAGGAGCAAAATTTGCCAGATCATGTTAAAGCTAAATTACTGGATACTCCCTTAAACTAAGACCGCCTGTTTGGCAACAAAGCAGAAGTAGTACTTAAAAAGATGGAGGAAAAAGCTAAATCTATGCAAACTGTTAAAGATTTCCTGCAATTTCAGCCTCCCAGATTTAGTGGGCATTGGCCTTTTAAGAATTGGTCCTTTCCTGTCTCTTCCAGGCCTTCTCAGTCTAAACCCAGGAACAGCGGACCACCGAGGCTACAGTCTCTAGGTACTCACAGGCCTAAGCAGTGGGGGGCTCCCACTTCCAAAGCTGGAAGTAGTAAGACACCCCCTATGGAAAACTGTCACAATGACTTGACCTTAAACCTTCCAAGCCCTGCTCAACTGACTGCTCCCTTAGGGGGAAAGATCACCCTGCATGAAAAAAAAACTGGGAACTCATTACCTATGACAAATGGGTTTTAAATATAGTTTCCCAAGGATACAGATTCTACTTCACACCTTACGTATCCCAAATGGTTGGCCAGACCTACCCCCAAATCAGTGGGCCGAGGTGCTCTTCTAAGTATCAGGGCTATTCAGCCTGTCCCAGCAGAAGGGGGACAAGGTTTTTGCTCAAGACTTTTCCTGTTACCCAGAAAAGACAGCTCCTGGTTTCCTATCCTGGACCTCTCTATTCTAAACACCTTTTTGGTAATCCCAAAATTCAAAATGCCTACTCTTCATTAGCTGCTTCCTATGCTAGGCAAAGATGCCTGGTTGGCAACCTTGGACTTAAAGGAAGCTTACCTGCGCATTCCAATAAGGGAATTTTGCATTAAATACCTACACTTCAGAGCAGGCTATGGGTACTATCAGATGTTTATCGTGTTTCACTGTTGCAGTCATTACTCTTGGGTTATCCTGCTGGCAGACTACCCGCAGTCGGCCTGAATTCCAAAGTCCTGGTCCGGCGTCTGTTGCTGTCACCTCTTCCCTGACGTCAGTGCGCCAGGGGTATGTAAGATGCAGCCAACGCCATTTTCTTCAGTCTTTCTTGCCGTGTGGTGCCGAGGCAAAAGCAGTTCACAAGTGCCTGTTGGCCGACACCTGAGATTTTCAAATTCGAATTTCAGATCCGAAGTCTTCATTAAAGCTAAGTACCCCATTGGGGAAACTTTTTTTTTCTTGCTCCAGACCGATGTCAGAAAAAGTTAACAATTGTATTTCTTGTGGGAAGCAAATACCTCCATAAGGATTTTCACTCTTACTGTATTCCTTGCCTAGGCCCTTACCACAACGTTGCTTGTTGTCGGTTTTGTGCTAGATTTAACCAACGCACTATTAAGCGTCTGTACGATTTTGCCTTTCATTACTTTGGCCGCAAATTCAATTATACAATGCCGGCGGAACAGTCGACGACCGGAGCTTATTAAAAAACGCAAGGATAAAGACAAGGACAGGCATCCGAGGTCCAAAACCGACGATGAGGCTTCCTCTAAACTAGTCGTTGGTTCGCCTGTTCTCAGTGAGGTGCTTTCGAAGCCCCTGACACCCGCTACCTCAGAGCCACAGGCCGTTTCCGACTCCCACGTGGAGCCGACTGGGCCTCTGGAAACTCAAGGTATTGGATCCTCGGAAACTATTCCCTCAGATGGGTCCGGAGCTGCTGTGCAGGCATCTGTTTCTGAGGGTGTTTTCAGACCTATGCAGTTATATGTAACGCCATCTTCAGCTTCAAAGCCAAAGACTAAAGCAGCTCTAAAGACAAAGAAACAAGTACAGCATTCTCCAGGACAGACTTCCATGCCTAAAAAAATAGATGCTCAAAATGGCCGAAGACCTTATTACTTTGATCAGGGGTTCCCATCCCCCTCCTGATAAGAGGCCTAGGCAAGAGACTGAATATGAATCTTCAGATCAGGTTTCCATTTCCTCTGATTCCTCCTCTGAACGGGAATACTCTCTTCCTCCCTATGAGGATTCCGATGCTGAAGAATCTATTCCTTCAGCTTCTCCTCCTGAAGATTATTCCTATGGGGAATCCCTGCCTACCATGAGGGAGCACTTTCATTGGGAGAGCCAGGATTATTCATAATTTTCTTTTACTTCCTCAGCACAGGCCCCTTGCTATTCCCCCTGTTCTGGACATTGTAGATGATGTTTTTTCAGAGTCCGGCCTGTCTCCAGATTCTATACCCCCTGCACCTGTTAAGCCAGACAGATACTACAGGGTCCCAGATTCCCATAAATTTCTATACAAAACCCTGCTGCTGACCCAGAAATTATATCTCAGGGTCCTAAGGGAGTCGAGGCTTCCACTGCTAAAAACCCTGTTCCCTCTGATAGAGATTCAAGGGCACTGGACAGATGGGGAAAAAAAGTTTACACTTCTGCTACTTTGGCTGTAAGGGCTTTAAATTGTCAATTTCATATGCTTAAATATCAGCAATACTTAATGTGATTATTAAGACAGAAAATGTTGCCCAACTCTGAATGTCCAGAAAACAAGGAAATGCATGATTTATTGCATGCAGCTGAACAAGTGGGAAAACGTACTTTGCAATGTGGTTTTGATTCTTTGGAGGCCTCTTGTAGGGCCACTGTAACGGGTTCTGTGACTAGGAGGCATTCTTGGTTAAAGGAGCAGAATCTGTCTGATCATGTTAAAGCAAAATTATTAGATGCTCCATTACAGCATGATACTTTGTTTGGTGTTAAGGCAGAAGAGGTGTTGAAGAAAATGGAGGATAAAGCGAAATCTATGCAGACAGTTAAGAAATTCTTACAAGGTACAGCCACCCAGATTTAGCAGGAACTGGCCTTGAAAAAATTGGTCCTTTCCAGTGTCAGGCCACAAAGAGGCAGATACAGACGCCCTAGAGGCAGATCCCTGCCCCAAGGCTCATACAGGCCTAAACAATGGGGTGCTTCTACCTCCAAAAGCGGAGAAGACAAATCTCAACCTTATAGAAAACAGTCCCAATGACTTTCCTCTGCCAGTACCAAGCACTTATCTACTGGAGGCTCCCTTAGGGGGAAAACTAGCACTTTTTTCACAAAACTGGCACATGATCACCCAGGACAAATGGGTCTTGAATATAGTGTCTCAGGGTTACAGGTTCCACTTTCACACCCTGCCAAAGGCAAAAGGCATGCCAGACCTGCCACACAATCAATGGGCAGAGGCACAAAAAGTTTCATCCCTCATGGACATGAGGGCCATTCAGCGAGTACCACTACAGGAGCAGGGACAAAGATTTTACTCCCGACTTTTCTTGGTACCCATAAAGGACAAAGCCTGGAGACCAATAACTGGACCTGTCTATTCTAAACACTTTTCTGGACATTCCAAAATTCAAAATGTTGACTCTGCAGCACCTTCTGCCCATGCTGGGCAAGAAGGCTTGGCTTGTGACCTTGGACCTAAAAGAGACATACCTGCATGTCCCAATCAGACAGTCTTGCAGAAGATGCCTCAGATTCATAGCTGGCTCAATGCACTACCAATTCTCTGCACTGCCCTTTGGCTTATCTACTGCGCCCAGGGTCTTCACAAAATGCCTGGCACCAGTAATTGCTTTTTGCAGACCTAGAGGAATTCAAATATATCCCTACTTGGACGACTGCCTTATTCAAGCAGAGAACAAGGACATTCTACTAAAGCATCTGGCGTTTGTAAAAAGATTGCGAACTTGCCTAGGGTACACAGTAAACGAAAAGAAATCAAAACTAGTACCCGCTCAAGAGATAATATTCGTGGGTGCAAGCTTAAATACAACTTCCCAGGTGGCCTATCTCACGCCAGGCAAACTAAGGCAACTGACGTCTTACTTCGAAATGTTGGCAACAAAAACCCAGTTATCTGCAAGAAAAATTCTGCAGGCTTTGGGCTTCATGGCATCCTGCATTCTGTTCATTCCATATGCAAGACTGCATATGAGGAAACTTCAATGGTATCTAAAAAGTGCTTGGACTCAACATTGCCACAGCCTGGAAAAACTAATCACCCTCATTCCCTGCCTGCAACAGGAGTTTCGATGGTGGGCACAGGCCTGTCACCACAACAAGGGACAGCCTTTCACTTTACCCACTGCCAGGCAGACAGTAACAACAGATGCATCAGATTATGCCTGGGCGGCCCACATGGCAGCAAAATGTCAGGGCACATGGCCCACAAGCCAAATGCATCTTCATATCAATCTAAAATAAATGCTGGCTGTCCAGAATGCTCTGACAGCTTTCAAGGATCTGCTTCATCCAGGACAACTGCTGATTAAAGATGGACAATACTACAGTCATGTGGTACATCAACAAGCAGGGAGGCACACATTCCTACCCCCTTTGCAGACCAGCCATGATTTTGTGGAACACAGCATTGACTTATCAAGTACACCTGCAAGCACAATTCCTGCCAGGAAAGACAAATACTCTGGCAGACAAACTAAGCAGAAACCTCATGGATCCTCATGAGTGGAAACTAGATCCACAAATATTCAGCATAATAACAAAAAAATGGGGATGCCCAGACCTAGATCTATTTGCCTTCCCTCACAGTTGCCAACTACAGAGATTTTGTACAAGGACTCATCACAAGTTAACATGGAAAGTGGATGCTTATTCAGCTGGAAAAACCTTACAGTATATGACTTTCCTCCACTACCTCTCCTCCCCAAGGTACTCCTAAAGGTCAGACAAGAGAGGCCAAAAATGATTCTGATTGCCCCAGACTGGCCATGCCAGCACTGGTACCCAGTCCTAAAGTGCTTGTCTCAAGGCCCAGCCTGGACATTACCTCAAATTCCTCATTTACTGACCCAACAAAACAATCAGATTCTGCACAGCCAACTCAGAACCCTAAATCTGGCTGCATGGCGGATAATGTAACCATTCAGGACACACCTCTCTCCAAAGCAGTTATGGATATTATTCTGGAGGCCAGGAGGCCCAGCACCAGAAAATCGTATGCAGAAAAGTGGAACAGATTATGTGCTTGGAACCAGGCACAAGGAATTGACGTGCTTATACCAAATATTCCTCAGATTTTACAATACCTAACTGAGATGCTGGACAAAGGCCTATCCTTTTCATTGATTAAGATCCATGCCTCTGCCATTTCAGCTCGTTACAATAGGGATCCACCTATTTTTTCACATCCACTACTAAGGCAGTACCTCAGAGGGGCCAAGAACATAAGACCCCCCCCCCCCCAAGAAGAGCACCATTACCTGCATGGGACCTCAACTTTGTCTTGGAAAAGCTCACACTGCCTCCTTTTGAACCAGCCAATACAGCCGAGATAAAATTCTTATGGAAAACAGCTCAGCTCCTAGCAATAAGCAAGAAGAGTCTCAGAGTTACAGGCATTAATGGCTGTGGAAACTTTTATCATTTTCCATCCGTACAGGGTTTCTCTAAGGACAAACCCAACATTTATGCATAAGGTAGTATCCAATGTGGCTCTTAATCAAACCATTCATTTGCCTACTTTTTATCCAAATCCCCAGAATAAAGGGGAGAGACTTCTGCATTCTTTGGACATACACAGACAGCTACGCTTCTACTTGGACAAAACTAAAGCTTTCAGAAAGACTGAGCAACTTTTAGTGGCATATGCTGCAGGATCACAAGGAAAGGCTATCTCAAAGCAGACTATTTCAAAATGAATAGGACGCTGCATTCGTTACTGCTATTCACAACATGGCAAATCAGTGCCTAAGGGCATTAGCCTACATTCGACCAGGGCAGCAGCCTTCCTCAGAGGAGTACCAACCAAGGATATTTTGGAGGCTGCAACTTGGACTTCACTGCACACTTTTGGAAAGCACTACCACTTACCTCTTTACTCTAAATCCAGAGCAGGCTTTGCCACTGCAGTTCTGCAGGGCCTCATAGCCACATCTACTTCTATTTAGACCCAGCCGCCCAACCTCAGCTTTGGGATTCAACCCAAGTGTAATGACTGCAACAGTGAAACACGATGAACATAGTACAGTTGTGTACCTACCATAAATGTAGATGTTTGAGTGTATTCACTGTTGCAGTCCAGGTTACCCACCCACCATCCCCCTTTCTTTGCTGGGACTTATCTGTACCTCTCTATTCTATACAACCTATGTGGTGCATTTGCTTGTAGATGAAGGTAATGTTTATTTTAGTGCATGCTTTTTATAAGAAATGTTTTTAGCCTACCCTTTTGGGGGCACCTGACATCTGGGGCAAGACAAACTGAAGAAAATGGCATCGGCTGCATCTTATATACCCCTGACGCACTGACGTCGGGGAAGAGGTGACAGCAACCGATGCCGGACCAGGACTTTGGAATTCAGGCCGACTGCGGGTAGCCTGCCATCAGGATAACCCAAGTGTAATGACTGCAACAGTGAATACACTCGAACATCTACATTTATGGTAGGTACACAACTGTACTTGCTCTGCACTTCCCTTTGGCTTATCTACTGTGCCCAGGGTATTCACAAAGTGCCTAGCTCCAGTCATTGCATTTTGCAGGCAAAGAAATATTCAAATCTACCCATACTTGGACGATTGTCTAATTTAGGCAGAAAGCCAGAACATGCTACTAAGTCATCTGGCATTTGAAAAGAAACTGCTAACTTCACTGGGGTACACCATAAATGAAAAGAAATCTCATCTAGTACCCTGTCAACAAATTGTATTCCTTGGAGCAAGCTTGACACAACTACCCAGATGGCTAACCTCACGCCAGAGAAACAAGTTTGACAGCCTAAAAGACCCAGCTATCTGCAAGGAAAATCCTGCAAGCCCTGTGGTTCATGGCCTCTTGCATCCTACTAATTCCATATTTTTAAGACTCTGTATGAGGAAAGTACAGTGGTATCTAAAAAGCCTATGTTGTCAACATTCTCAGGACCTGGAATCAATGATTCCTATCATTCCTTTGTATAAAGACAGAGTTCCTTTGGTGGGCAGAGGCCTGCTACCATAACATGGGACTGCCATTCACTCTACCCCCTGCCGCCCAAACCCTAACAACAGACGCATCAGACTACGCATGGGGGACTCGCTTGGCAGGGCAGTGCATTCAGGGCAAATGGAAACCTGAGTCAAATGCACCTGCATATCAATCAAAAAGAAATGTTAGCCGTATAGAATTCTCTGACAGCCTTCAAGGACCACATTCTTCCAGGACAATTATTGGTAAAGACAGACAACACCACTGTTATGTGGTACATAAACAAGCAGGGGAGAACCTACTCGTACCCTCTTTGCAGATTAGCCATGGTTCTGTGCAACACAGCCTTGAGCTACCAAATGCACCTACAAGCTTAATTCCTGACAGGCAAGCTAAATTCACTGGCAGACAACCTAAGCAGTAATCTCATGGACCCACACGAGTGGAAACTGGAACCAAAGATCATCAACATTTTGAGAAACAAATGGGGGAACCCAGAGATAGACCTGTTTGCCTCATCTCACAACTACCAATTGGACAAATTCTGCACAAGGACTCCCCACAGACAAGCTTGGAAAGTGGATGGCGGTGTCCATCACCTGGGAAAGCCTCTCAGTTTATGCCTTTCTCCCTCTCCTCTCTCAAGTTCTGCTAAAGAACAAACCGGACAATACTGATTGCACCTGACTGGCCACGCCAGCTCTGGTACCCCCTCTTGCACAGTATGTCACTGCTGAAATTATGGCACCTGCCTCAGACCCCTTCCCTGCTGTCCCAGCAGGAGGGCTAGATTCTTCACCCCCAGCTTCAAATCCTGAACCTTGCAGCCTGGCTAATTACCCGAGCTCTCCAATAGCATCCCCCAGTAAGCAAGTGCTAGATGTCATTCTGGAGGCAAGGAGGCCTAGTACTAGAAAATCCTTTGCTGAAAAGTGGAAAAGATACTGTTCCTGGAGCCAGACTCAGGGGATGGGCACAGCAGTGCCCAGCTTACCACATATTTTTCAATACTTAACAGAGATACTCCACAAGGGCCTTTCCTTCTCATCAATTAAAATTCATGCCTTTGCCATTTCAGCACATTATAATACTGAGCCACCCCTCTTCACACACCCCCTGCTGAAAGAATTCCTCAGAGGGGCCAAAAATTTAAGACCATCCAGGAGAGCCCCTACTCCAGCCTGGGACCTTAACTTTGTATTGGAAAAGATCACTCTACCTCCTTTTGAGCCAGCTGCAACTGCAGAGTTGAAATTCCTTACTTGGAAAACAGCCTTCCTTGTAGCCATCCCTTCAGCAAGAAGAGTGTCTGAATTACAGGCCCTCATGGCAGTGGAGCCCTTCATCATCTTCCATGCAGACAGGGTGTCCCTCAGGACTAATCCTTCCTTTATGCCCAAGGTGGTATCCATTGTGGCCCTTAATCAGTCCATTCATTTGCCAACCTTCTTTTCTAATCCACAGAACAAAGCAGAACGAATACTGCACTCTTTGGATGTGCACAGACAACTTAGATTTTATTTGGACAGGACTAAACCTCTCAGAAAAACTGAACAGCTGCTTGTTGCCTTTGCTGCAGGGGCAGAGGAGAAGGCCATTTCAAGGCAAACCATTTCTAAGTGGATAGGCCATTGCATTCATTTCTGCTGTAAGCACCATGGAACACCTACCCCACAGGGGATAAGGTCACATTCCACCATGGCTGCATCTACTTCTACAGCCTTTCTCAGAGGTGTCCCTATTAGGGAAATCCTAGAAGCTGCTACCTGGAGCTCTGTACATACTTCACCAAGCATTACCACTTACCTATTTTTTCTAAATCCAGAGTTTGTTGTGTCACTGCAGTCTTGCAGGGCTTAATAGCTAGTCCTAATGGTCTCTAACTGCCTCCCTCCCTTCCTTAGCTTTGGGAATCTACCCAAATGTAATGACGGCAACAGCGAAGCACGAAGAACGTAGTACAGTTGTGTGTACACTTACCATAAATGTAGATGTTAGAGTGTATTCACTGTTGCAGTCCTGGTTACCCTCCCTCCAGTCCCCTGACTTCTTTTGGCTATACCTTTCTTCTTGTTTAGTGTATTTCAGCTTTTTGGTATATTTGCTTTTTGATGGAGGTGTACCATAACAGATAATTGCTTCCCATTGTAGGGGGCACCTGACATCTGGGGCAAGAAAAACTGATGTAATGGCGTTGGCTGCATGTTTTATACCCCCGACGACTTGACGTCATGGATGAAGAGAGAGTATCTGACGCAGGAAACCAAGACTCTGGTATTCAGGCCGGCTGAGGGCTACCTGCAGGCAAATAACCCAAATTTGATGACTGCAACAGTGAATACATTCGAACATATACATTTATGGTAAGTGTACACAGCTGTATTCAACTCCTGGGTTCTATGGCAGCATCAGATACCATAGTGCCCTTAGCAAAACTACATGTGAGAATTCTCCAGGGGCGGCTCCTGACGCACTGGAACCCCTTGCACCATCCTTTGTCTTTTCAAATTCAGATAACTCAATGATGCAAATAGGATTTAATGTGGTGGATGATGCTAGATGAAGAGCTGTGGAGGTTGCCCCTTTTGCCCACAACAGCCCAGGCCCACAGTGACAATGGACACTTCCCTTGTAGGTTGGGGGGGCTTTATTAAGGGAAGGCGGTCCAAGGTACTTGGTCAGGCGTAGAGGCCAAGCTGCATATCAGTGTCCTAGAACAGAGGGCAGTGCTTCTAGCGTTGCAAGCATTTCAATCTATCCTTCCGTCAGGAACAGTTGCAATTTAGTCAGACATGTCTGTATTCTGGTACATCAACAAACAAGGGGAAAACAAGTCTTACCCGTTGTGTCGAGAGGTCATGAGAATTTGGCAATGGGCAATAGCTTCCTACTGCTTTCTGATTGCAACGCATATTCCCGGGAGTTCCAGCGTGATTGCAGACAAACTGAGCAGATGTATCCAGCTGCCTCACAAGTGGTCCCTCAATTCAATTATTGTGGCGAAGATCTTCATCCGCTGGGGCCAGCCTTGCTGCAACCTTTTCACCTCTCCAGCAATTCACAAATGCAGCAGCTACTTTGCTGTAATTCCCCCACAGGGCAGTCTGATAAACGATTGGCCCATGGGACTTTTGTATGCTTTTCCTCCCTTTCTCCTGATTCCCCAATTTCTAAAGAAAGGCCTTCATCTGAGAAGCAGAGTAATCTTCATTGCCCCTTACTGACCATGACAAATTTGGTTTCCTTTCGTTTGGCCTCGCCTAGTATATCAACCTTGGATTCTGGATCCAACTCCAGAATTGATCTCGCACCCACAAGGGTTGAATCACCCAAACATATCCAGCCTCAAGCTGACAGCTTGGTTTCTCCACTTCCAGTAATCTCCAGGCAGAATAACCTTTCCTCCCCAGTGCATAATATCCTTTATGTTCCCATAAACAATCCACCAGGAAAATCTATCTCAGCAAGTCAAAGTGGTTCCTTATTTGGTCCCGACAAAGACAACTAGACCCCTCTACAGCCCCTGTTAGTGTGATTTTGCATTATCTTTCAAGTCTTCTTCATTCAGGAGCAGCGGCCTCAACTGTCAGAGTACATTTAGCTGCTACATCAAACTTCCTTAATGGATTCCAAGACTCCTCACTAATCTCCCATCGTCTCTGAAAAATTTTCTTAAAAGGGGTCTCGCATATCAGACCACCCCTCCGGGAACCTATCGAACCTTGGAATGTAACGCTAGTACTACAGTCCCTAACATAATCGCCTTTGGAACCTGCTTCCACTTGCGACTTAAAGTTTCTGTCCTGGAAATCACTATTTTTGGTAGCTGTCACATCAGCCAGACGCGTATGAGCTTCAGGCCTTGGGTATTAAATGTCCTTATATGGTATTTCATAAGGACAGAGTATCACTTCGGGCTAATCCTTCATTTCTACCAAAGGTTATTTCAGAATTGACGGTTAACCAAATGATTGACCTACCAGTCTTTTTTTTCCCCAACTACTCAAACAAAGGAGAATACTGTCTTTATTTACTGGATGTGCATAGGCAATTAAGTTTTTTTACCTGGACAGAACTAAGATACAAAAAACAGACCAGCTGTTTGTGTCCTATTCAGGCCTGAAATTACGAAACTCTGTCTCAAAAGTAACCTTGTCCAAGTGGTTGGGAAACTGTGTCCTTGATTTACCAACACAATAAAATTTCTCTACCAAGCCAAGTCAGAGCACACTCCTCCAAGTCAGTGGCAACTTCTGTTGCTTTTCATGCAAAGGCTTCATTGGATGATGATTGTGCAGCTGCGACTTGGGCTACTCCTCATACCTTTATCACTCATTACAAATTGGATTTGGTCTCCAGGGGAAAAGCATCTTTTGGTTCAATGGTACTCGGGGGGGGGGGGGGGGCGGCATCCTTCCATAAGGGCCTCCCAGGGCAAGAAAGTAGCTAGGGACTCTGTCCCATCAGTAAGGAATGAATAAAAATTAACATCATCAGATAAAGAAGTTATGTTCTTTCTATAACATTCCGTCGTGTTCATCTTCATTCATTCATTACGTCCCACTCACCTTGCCCCTCCAGAGGCTGTTGGAGGATCGGATTGGGTCCTACTCCTACTTTAGGGTTTTCTGCTCAGAAAAAGCCTCTACTTCACTTATTATGGGCAAACTCGATCTGAGGTAACAGAGAAGGGCACTGTGGGTAAATGCTTAGCTCGAGAGTTTTTTGGCTGGCACGAGCTTGTTATAAGGCCGATTCGGTTCCGAGGACGGAACAGACACCCATCAGTAAGGAATGAATGAAGATTAACAACATCAGATCATCAGTTTTGGACAAGAATGTGATATAAGAGCAAGAGGGAGTGTATAAATACCCATCAGTAATGAGTGAATATGAACATCCCAAATCGAACGTTATGGTAAGAACATAACTTCTTTTTTTTCCTGGTGTTGCAGTTTTCCTGCTTTAAAGGTTGCTTTTGCACATTTATCAAGACCAAATGACATTCTAATATCATCTGAAAAAGTTTTGGCAACCTACAGCTGTGATTTCAGTTCCTCATTTGAGAGCTGTACAGTTTTAAATCATCAACAAATAGAAGATAAGTCTTTAGACTTCGTTGTTTCCTAGGAGCCAAATTGTAACCATGGCCTAAGCTGTTAAAGGAGAACCGCAGCCACAGACTCAAAAAAACATGTTTATTTCATCATGATTAGATATTTCCAATATTTTAACACCACTGTGGGACTCTACAGGTTTTTAAATATTTTTATATGTAATTTCAGAGTCTGGCCACATGGGGTCTAGCATCTTGATGAGACTTTAGAATTGTTCTAATCCTCCAGCTATCCCAGAATGACGTATTTGTCCATAACACATTACTTCACGCAGGCTTCTTTGTTCAAAAGCTACTGTGACTGCATTGATTTTACATGCATACACATGGTGTCTTTCAGTCAGTAAATTTCAAGTAAGATATCCTGCTGTTCACTGACTACTTAAAAAACTAATTGAGACAAAGACACAGAACAGACTTTTTAAGTGTTTTGTTGCTGCTGCTTTACCGATATTTTAATTTGCACTCTTTTGTCATGCCTGAGCTGCAGATGTTCTTTGTGTTTCACTGTTGCAGTCATCACATTTGTGTTATCTGCCTGCAGGTAGCCCTCAGCCGGCCTGAATACCAGAGTCTTCGGATTTCTGCATCGGATGCTGTCGCTTCTTCCATGACATCAGGTCGTCAAGGGTATAAAACATGCAGCCGACACCATTACATCAGTCTTTCTTGCTGTGCAGTGCCCAAAGCAGAAGCAGTTCGCAACTGCCGGTCGGCCGACTGCTGAAATTTTAGTTTTCGAGTTTCAGACCTGAAGTCTTCAAAAAGCTAAGTACCCTGTTGGGGATCCTTTTCTCGTGTTCTAACCAATGTCAGAAAAAATTAACAATAGTCTTGGCTGTGGAAAGCAAATACCTCATAGAGATTTTCATTCTTGCTGCGTCATTTGTTTAGGCCCAGACCACGACATCCCTCGCTGTCGGTTTTGTGCCTTGTTCAACACCCAAACTATTCATCGTCAGGCTATTTTTGTAGATAAATGCTATCATTCTCTATCTCCATACTCTAAAATGGCTTTGTTAAACCATCCGACTACTGATCTTCCGAAAAAACGTAAGGATAAAGACAGAGAGACAGACTGCATAGGTCCGAAACTGCCGACGCTTCTGTTAAGCTAGTCGTCAGTCAGACAGTACTCTGTGAGGTGCTTTTGCAGCCCGTGATACCCACTATTACAGATTCGCAGGCCTCTACTGAGACCCATTCGCAGTCCGGTATGCTGCGAGATGTTTCTTAGACTAGGGAACCTGCGGATGTCTCTACCTTGGATGGGTCCGGAGCCGCTGTGGCAGGCACCGGCTTCTGAGGGTGTATTCAGGTCTACCGGTTTTCATATTAAACTGACTACTTTGTTTCAAGCTAAAAATACCAAATTCCTCAGGCCTCAAGCTCGCACTACGCCTAGAAAACAGATGACCAAACCTTATTCTCAGGCCCATATGCCACAAAAACAAATTAGAATGGCTGAAGACCTTATTACCTTAATTAGGGGAAGCCAGCCTTCCCCCTCTAAGAGACCTCGAAATGATTTTTCTTACTGATTCTTCTGATCAGGAATCTGATATCTCTGCTCCTTCTGACTACCAGGATTTACCCTCCTCTACTTATGAGGATTCTGATGCAGAGGATTCCATTCCCTCTGATTCCCCTCCAGAAGATTTTTCTTTTGGGGAAACATTGCATACCCTTGGGGAGCATTTCCGCTGGGAAGCCCAGGACTATTCTGTGATAAAAAGACTTAATTTGTCTCAACACAGTCCTCTAGCTATCCCTCCTGTTCTGGAGATTGTAGATGATGTTTTCTTGGAATTCAGCCTTACCCCCCAGACACTTTGCCTCCAGCTCCCAGGAAACCAGACAAGGTACTACAGAGTACCTGACTCTCACAAATTCCTCTTCAAGAATCCTACTGCGGATCCAGAGACCATTTCCCAAGGACCCAAAGGCATTAAGGCTACTACTGCCAAAAATCTTACCTCTTCTGATAGGGACTCTAGAGCTTTAGACACATGGGATAAGAAGGTATACACTTCTGCTACTTTGGCCATTAGGGCTTTAAATTGCCAGTTTCATATGTTAAAGTATCAGCAACATATTATGGGACTATTTAAACAGAAAATGCTATTGATTCCTGATTGTGCTGAACACAGATTTGCAAGCATTAATGCATTCTGCTGAACAAGTTGGTAAACATACTTTGCAATGTGGTTTTGATGCTTTAGAAGCATCTTGCCAGGCTGCTGTCATTGGGTCTGTACTTAGAAGGCATGGTTGGCTTATGGAAATAAATCTGCCAGGTCATGTTAAAGCTAAGTTACTGGATGCACCCTTAAACCAAGACTGCCTTTTTGGCAACAAAGCAGAAGTCGTCCTCAAAAGAATGGAAGAAAATGCTAAATCTATGCAAACTGTTAAAGATTTCTTAACAAGTACAGCCTCCTAGATTCAGTAGGCATTGACCGTCAAAGAACTGGTCTTTTCCAGTCCCTTCCAAGCCTTCTCAGTCCAAACCAGGAGCAGCAGACCACCAAAACTTCCGTCTCAGGCTATGCACATATGTAAACAGTGGGGGGCTCCCACTTCCAAAGCAGGGAGTAGCAAACCTCCCCCCTATGGAAAGATGGCACATTGACTTATCCTTAACTCTTCCAAGGCCTGCTCAACTACTTGCTCCCTTAGGAGGAAAGCTCTCCCTGCATGCAAAAAACTGGGAACTCATTACCCAGGACAAATATGTTTTAAACATAGTTTCCCTAGGAATGCAGATTCCACTTCCACTCACTCGCATCCCAAAGTGGATGGCCAGACCTCCCCCCAAATCAGTGGGCGGAGGCCCAATATCAAGTTCTCTCTCTCCTCAGTATCGGGGCTATTCAACCTGTCCCAGCAGAACAAAGGGGACACTATTTTTATTCAAGACTGTTCCTGGTTCCCAGAAAAGAAAACTCATGGCGTCCTGTCCTGGACCTGTCTATTCTCAACACCTTTCTGGTGGTTCCAAAATTTAAAATGCTAACCCTTCAACAGTTTCTTCCTATGCTAGCCAAGGATGCCTGGCTGGCAATGCAGCTTACCTGCAAATCCCAATAAGGGAATCCTGCAGGCTATACCTACGTTTCAGGGCGGGCTCCATGCATTATCAGTTCTCTGCACTTCTCTCTGGCTTATCTACTGCGCCCAGGGTATTCACTAAGTGCCTAGCTCCTGCCATTGCATTTTGCAGGCAGAGAAATATTCAGATTTACCCATACTTGGACAATTGCCTGATTCAGGCAAAAAGGCAGGACTTGCTATTACAACACCTGGCATTTGTAAAGAGACTTCTAACCTCACTGGGGTACACCATCGATGAGAAGAAATCACACCTAGTACCCTGCCAACAGATTGTATTCCTGGGAGCAAGCTTGTATACAACTTCCCAGATGGTATTCCTCACTTTGGAGAAACAAGTTTAGTTGACAACCTACTTCAACTTTCTGGCCACAAAATCCCAGCTATCTGCAAGGAAAATCCTGCATGCCCTGGGGTTCATGGCCTCTTGCATTCTGTTAATTCCATATGCAAGACTGCATATGAGGAAACTTCAATGGTATCTAAAAAGTCTATGGTGTCAACACTCTCTCAGGAAACGATGATTCCTATTATTCCATGTCTAAGGGCAGAGTTTCTTTGGTGGGCAGAGGCCTGCTATCACAACAAGGGACTCCCTTTCACTCTACCCCCTGCCGCCCAAACCCTACCAACAGACGCATCAGATTATGCATGGGGGGCTTACATTGCAGTGCATTTAGGGCAAATGGAACCCAAAACAGATGCACCTGCATATCAATCAAAAAGAAATGTTAGCTGTACAGAATGCTCTGCTAGCCTTCAAAAACCTTAGTCTTCCAGGACAACTATTGATAAAGACAGAACACCACAGTTATGTAGTACATAAACAAGCAGGGGTGAACCCATTCCTACCCACTCTGCAGAATAGCCATGGCTCTGTGGAACTCCAGCCTTGAGCTACCAAGTGAACCTGCAAGCTCAATTCCTGCCAGGCAAACTAAATTCACTGGCAGATGACTTAAGCAGAATTCTCATGGACTCACACGAATGGAAACTGGAACCCAAAATATTCAAGCTCTTGAGGAACAAATGGTGGACTCCTGAGGTAGACCTGTTTGCCTCCTCTCAGAACTACCAATTGAATAAATTCTGTACCAGAACTCCCCACAGTCAAGCTTGGAAAGTGGATGCCCTGCCCTTTACCTGGAAAAGCCTCTCAATTTATGCCTTTCCCCCTCTGCCTCTCCTTTCGAAGGTTCTACTAAAGATCAAACAGGACATGCCAAGGACAATCCTAATTCCCCCAGACTGGGCACGCCAGCACTTGTACCCCCTTTTGCGCAGTCTGACAGTGCTGCAACCATGGCACCTGCCACAGACCCCTTCCCTGCTGTCACAGCAGGCGGGCCAGATTCTGCACCCTCATCTTCAAACACTGAACCTTGCAGCCTGGCTAATCCCCTAAGCTTGCCTCTAGCAACCCTCAGTAAGCAGGTGCTGGATGTCTTTCTTCAGGTAAGGAGGCCTAGTACTAGAAAATCCTATTCAGAAAAGTGGAAAAGTTACTGTTCCTAGAGTCAGGCTCAGGGAGGGGATGGGCACAACGGTGCCCAGCTTACCTCATATTCTAGATTGTTTAACAGAAATGCTCCACAAGGGCCTATCTTTATCTTCAATTAAGATTCATGCCTGTGCCATCCCTGCACGTTATAATACTAAGCCCCCACCCCCCCTTTTCTCTCATCCCCTGCTAAAATAATTCCTTAGAGGGGCCAAAAATGTAACACCCTCCCCCCAGGAGAGCAACCACTCCAGCCTGAGACCTTAACTTTGTATTGGAAAAACTCACTCTTCCCCCTTTAAACCAGCTGCTACAGCAGACTTGAAATTCCTTTCTTGGAAAACGGCCTTACTTCTAGCCATCACTTCAGCAAGAAGAGTGTCTGAACTGCAGGTCCTCATGACAGTAGAACCCTTCATTATCTCCAATGTGGACAGGGTTTCCCTCAGGACTAATCCATCCTTTATGCCCAAGGTGGTGTCTAGTGTGGCTCTAAACCAGTCCATTCGTTTGCCTACTTTTCCCCCTAATCCTCAAAATAAGGGGGAAAGGATACTGCATTCTCTGGACGTGCACAGACAGCTTAGATTCTATTTGGACAGAACTAAGCCTCTCAGAAAATCTGACCAGCTGCTAGTTAGCTTTGCTGCAGGGGTAGAGGGGGAAGGCCATTTCTAAGCAAACCATTTCCAAATGGATAGCCCATTGCATCCATTTCTGCTATAAGCACCATGGAAAACCTACCCCACAGGGGGATAAGATCACATTCCACCAGGGCTGCATCTCACTCCAAGGCATTTCTCAGAGGAGTCCCTACCAAGGGACATCCTGGAAGCTGCTACCTGGAGCTCTGTACATACTTTCACCAAGCATTACCACCTGCC